>NC_068306.1:2441598-2649960 GCF_025860055.1 Xyrauchen texanus
CAAACCTCGTTGCCACAATGAGCAGGGAGGGGGCCATAGCACATTACAGTGTCTGACATCATTTTTGCAAGTTCCCACACCTCTTTAACATTATCTTTAGTGATCTCTGTCTGGTAAAGCTGGACACTGTTAGTGCTGACATGAATAACAAAGCCAGCACTTGTAAATTTGATCTTATGTCAAATGCTCTGGCACCTGAAATGCATTTAACAATAGTGGCTGGAGTCTCTATTTCCACATTCTTTACAATAGTCACCAATAACAAGGGCGCTTTCAACATGATTCTCTGTGGGTGCATCACTAAGTGGGGAAAATCGATTGGAAATCCTAACAGGAATGGGAGAATGGTGTCACTTTGCCCTATGGGTATGCTCCAGAGACATCACCCAAATGCCCTGCTGCGGGGGCTCTCCAGCTGGAACCAAAGTGTGTGAGCTGCTCACTGTACTATCCACAAACAAAACATTATCTACTGGCAACTCTTTTTCACAGACCTCCACTAGCATTTGGAAGCATGTCTCCAATTCATTAACCTTCTCTGTCAGCCTGATTTCTCCATCGCGTCCCCTGAGCTGGATGATGACTTCGCCGCTACATCGGAGAGCGTTCCGGCGTCTGATGCGGAAGACTTGACTGGGCTGCCGGCTTCGAGTTGGCATGGCCAGTCTGAGGCTGATGCCCAGATGGCCGACATGCTTGCCCTGGCCGCCGTGAGCTTGTGGCTGGACTGGGACCCTCTGTCCTCCCCACTGCCTTCATGGCAAGATGATTGGTTCCTCGGCTCAGAGCACTGCTCACAGCAACCCCCCTCGGTTCCTTTCTTCCCAGAAGCTTAAGATGAGCTGACGAGTTCATGGAGGGCACATTTTTTTTTTTTTTTTTTTTTTATATTTTTATTGAAGGAAGAACAGAGTGATGTATCATATACAGAAAAAGTTAACAATGCTCCTTGTTTTTACAATTTTCCCCCTTTTCCACAACCCACCCACTGAACAAAGAAAGAAAGGAAAAAAAGAGAAAATATATAAACTTTAATAATAATAATAATAAGATATATAAACAATGTATATGTAAAAAAAAAAAAAAAGGGAAAATCCAAAATGATTGACATCATTGTTAGCCCATTGTGTTGATTTGCGTTATCCGTTCCACTGTGCACGGGCCTTTTAATAACAATATTAGTTTTAGTTTTTGGGAAGAGTTACGTCCTTTTCAAAATATGAAATCATTGTGGTCCATACTGAATAAAAGCGTTTGGTGGATCCTCTAAGAGAATATTAAATTTTTTCCAGTTTCAAAAACAGCATCACATCACTAAGCCAGAGTGAAACTAAAGGTGGTTTACTTGATTTCCAATCAAGTAATATTCTTCTCCGAGCCAAAAGACATGCAAAAGCGCATGCGTCTTGACTATTTTTGGACATGACCACACCTTGTACAGGTACTCCAAAGATAGCCATCTCAAAACTAGGCCTGATATCCCCCTACAAAGTCTAAGGGGTTTTAAGTCCGCCTGGCACTATGTTGATATTTTGGCTTCTGGAATGGTCAATTTTCATAGCAGAGTGAAGAGAGTCATATTTCTGGATTCTATAGATTCTCATCTACAATGTGGATGCATTGTCAATACACTTCTTGAGACATTTGTACATGTTCTGATGTGATATATCACCAAAAAATACAAAAACAGAAATTCAATTTTGTTGTTTTTATTATATAAAAAATATTAAACATAAATGAATAAGGAATTTTACAACAAATATTTATTCCTCAAAGGCTTTAGAACAACTTCAAAAGAAATTGGGTGAAAAAATATAAAGAAACAAAACAACTATTTACATTTCTGTGACTATAGTCACCATACTTTTTTTTTTTTTTTTTTTTTGAAAAACAGAAGAAAATATAAAAGGCACATAAATGTTCATTTGAATGGAATATTCTGTATAAATTGAGTAATATCCAAAAACACCACTAGATGGCATTGTTTACTCATTTGAATGATTGATGTGCTTTTTATCAGTAGTTCTGTGCCACTCTGGCTGTAGGAATTCATTTCACACCCCTCCCCCCTCTTACGTTCCTAGGACATCTGACAACGTCATTCTTTGTTTTTGGTCTGTGATTGGTTCACACACACAGGTCTGTGATTGGTTTACACACACCAACAGCATTTTATATCATTACATAAAATAAAGTAGCTACAATGTCTTTGTTTTGCGGTAAAATCTATAGTAATAATGCTATAGATTTGCACTAAAATACGGAAGGCTTATCATTCGCGGAAGTCAACACAGTCTATGCAGACGAATGTCAGCTTTTTCATAAAAACAAAAAAGTAAGTTAATACCTTGATCCATTCCGAAGTTATTAATAGATATGTCGGGGGTGCGCACTTTGACGCTCTAGAGCGTCAGTCGACTGAGAAGTTAATATATGCCTCAGACAAAATTTTAAATATAACTGTCCAATAATCCAGCAGTCTGGGACAAGACCAAAACATATGAGCAAGGTTTGCTTTAGCAGAACAACAGCGCTCACATGTATCATCTACATTTGTGTATATCTTGGACAGCCTAACCTTGCTGTAATGAAGTCTATGAAGGACCTTGAACTGGATTAAACCCAAGCGAGTACAGGAGGTTGTTCCATTCACTCTAAATAATGCATTATTCCATGTTTCATCTGATATATCCACTGCCAAATCCTTTGTCCATTCTGCACGGATTTTGTCTAGATTAATATTTTTTTTTGACATTAAAGTATTATATACTTTAGAAATTACACCTTTCGAATGTAAGGGAGTGTTTAAAATTTCATCCAATCCTGTACTGGGAGGAATGGTTGGATATATGGGACAATGATTTTGGATTAGATGACGAACTTGAAAATATCTAAACAGATGTGATTATATTTTGAGGAGAGATTGGAAAAAGTGGCGAAAAAATCATCAATAAAAAGATCGCTAAATTTGACAAGACCTGCCTGTTGCCATTTACTGAAGACTGAGTCCATTTGAGCTGGAAAGAATAGGTGGTTCTTGCATATAGTGCTGGTCATGGAGAAGTTTTTGAAACCAAAACATTGTCTAAATTGGAACCAAATCTTGAGAGTATATGTGACGACTGGGCATTGAGTATATAGTGAAATACAAAGGGGCAATTTAGATAAAGCTAAAGCAGGAAGGGATGATGAAGTACAAGAGTTTGCTTCTGAAATACACCAGACATCTTTGGGGTTCTGAAGCCAATAAAGTACTTTTGAGATATTTGCAGCCCAATAATAATACCTGAAATTAGGAAGCGCTAATCCACCTTGAGATTTCTGTCTTTGGAGAAATTCCTTCCTAATCCTAGGTGTTTTTCCACCCCATATAAATGATGAAATAAGACTGTCTAAGTTCTGAAAAAAGGATTTTGTTAAAAATATTGGAATGCATTGAAACAAGTACAAGAACCTTGGTAAGATGTTCATTTTTACACAATTAATTCTACCTGCAAGAGAGTGAAATAGCAAATTCCATTTTTTGAGGTCTAGCTTTAACTTGTCGATTAGAGGAGCAAAGTTCTCTTTGTAAAGGTTAGGGAATCCCTTTGTGATGTTTATCCCTAGATATCTAAAACCCGATATAGACAATTGAAAAGGTATATCGGTATTCAAGATATGGAGGTCCTTACTATTTATGGGGAAACAAACACTTTTCGAAAAATTTAGTTTATAGCCTGAGAAAGTTCCAAATTGTTTCAATATTTTTACTACCTGTGGAATACCCAAGATCAGATCTGAAATATACAACAGCATATCATCGGCATATAAGGATACTCTGTTCTATGCCCATACTGCTAATACCAGTAAAATGCTGTGAATTTCTTAATGCTATAGATAGGGGCTCGATGGCTAAAGTAAAAAGTAAAGGGCTAAGAGGGCATCCTTGTCTTGTACCCCGTGATAGGGGAAAATACTTTGAACATACTCTATTTGTAATTACAGATGCTTTAGGGGAAAGGTATAATAAATTAATCAATGAGAGAAGAGATGTACCAAATCCAAATCTTTCCAGCACAAAGAATAAATATTTCCACTCCACCCTATCGAATGCTTTTTCAGCATCTAACGAGATGACTACCTTAGGGACAGGGTCCTGAGAAGATTTAGACGAGTGTATTACCCCTAACAATCTCCGGATATTACTAAAAGAGTGACGACCTCTGACAAAACCGGTTTGGTCTTTTGAAATCAAGTTCTCTATTACTGTGTCTAAACGTAAAGCAAGGATTTTTGCCAAAATTTTTACATCTGAGTTTAAGAGAGAGATTGGCCTGTAAGAGTTACATTTCAGGGGATCCTTTCCAGGTTTTAGTAAAAGTATAATGTTTGCTTCATTCAAGGTTTGTGGCAAGCTACCCTTTTCCAACGAGTCCTCAAACATATCAAGAAGAATAGGGGCTAATTTATCTGCACATTTTTTGTAAAAGTCTATTGGATAGCCATCAGGACCAGGAGTTTTTTTGCTCTGCATTAATATGATCGAGTTTAAAATTTCTTCTATTTGTATGGGCTGATCTAAAGAATTTTTCTGCACAGAATTGAGGGTGGGTATGCTTATATTATTTAAAAATTCAAAAATTTCAGTGTAAGCTTCAGGGCTTTCAGAAGTATACAAATTTGAGAAGTAGTTCTTAAAAGTGGTATTAATTTCAATTGGATTAACTATTAAACCATTGTTACCGTTACAAATTTGAGGTATAAGTTGAGAAGCAGCTTTAGATTTTAACTGGTGGGCTAGAAGTCGTCCTGCTTTTTCTCCATGTTCATAACCTTTAGAATGTGACAAATACCATTCAGTTTTATTTGTTGATAACAGATTGTACTGAACTTGAAGGTTCAACCTTTATTTATATAGCTCAGGTGAGGGAGACATAGAATTGAGGTAATCTACCCTTCTTATAGAATCAATTAAATCGTCCAGTTTTTGTTTACGTTTTTTATTGAGAGTTGAAGTATATGATATTATTTCTCCCCTGATAACTACTTTAAGTGTCTCCCACAGTGTAGATGCTGTAGTAGATTCGGACCTGTTATGTAATAGGAAATTATCTATAGCTGTTGATACAAATGTACAAAATGTAGGATCTGATGACAAGGCCGTGTTTAGTCTCCACAAAGGCCGTTCGTTATACCTCAAATTACAAATAAGGTCTAATTGCAAGGGGGCATGGTCTGATTCCACAATAGGTAAATATTCAATTTGTCCAACAGAAGGAAGGAGAGATTTATCAATAAAGAAATAATCAATTCTTGAATAGGAGTGATGAACATGTGAAAAATAGGAATATTCTCTGCTTTGTGGGAAAAGAAATCGCCAAGGATCAACCGCCCCCACTTGATCCATGAATGTATATAAGGCTTGGGCCATCTTGGAACGGGATAAAGATTTGGGATTGGAACGGTCAAGGGACGGATCCATTACGCAATTTATGTCAACACCAAAAATCATAAGATGGGAGTTTAGGTCTGGCAATAGAGAGACTAGCTTATTAATAAAACTCACATCATCCCAATAAGGCGCATATACATTAACTGATACAACATTATATAATATCCCAGAGACTACAACATATCTTCCCTGAGTATCTGCAATAGAACCAGAGGCAGTAAATTGAATGCTTTTGTGTATCAAAATGGCAGTTCCCCTTGCCTTAGAGTTAAAGTTAGAGTGGAAAACTTGCCCCACCCATGGTTTCCTAATTCTGAGATGATCGACAATGCGCAAATGGGTTTCCTGTAAAAATATTATTTCAGATTTTAATTTTTTTAAATATGCAAAAATTTTGCCTCTTTTGATTGGGCTATTTAGGCCTTTGACATTCCAGCTAACAAATCTAACTTTCGACCCCCCCAGGAGATTTAGTTAAATCGGCCATATCAGACATGGACAAATATATATTTAGTCAAGCATTCACAGATCAAAAATGCCTTCAGCAACATAAATGATTCCTCACTATTCAGTTTTTCTAAAATCATAACATAAAACAAACAAAAAAAAAATTCAATACTTTTTGAATAAATTAAACTTAGAACCAAACTTCCCAACATTTTCCTAATGCTTGCTTCCCCAACTGAAACAAGCTGCAGAAACCTATATAAATTGCATGGCTCCCGGTTATCCAGTCTTTACCTCTCGATCTTCTTGAGAGACTCCAAACCACAATATTTACATGGAATACAGTATAGTGTCATTGTTACACAGTGTACTGAATGAACTTTAAGGCAATAAACAGAAACAAACATGCCATCTTTTCTTGAAGTTTTAAATAACTTGCTATAGAAGAATAGATAGAGAAAGTCACCTTATTACTTGAAGTATGTTGTCTGTACCATTTAACTTCACAGACAGTAACGTTATATCTTTAGTCTTGTACAAGGACGCGTTGTTTGTAAAAAGCCTCGGCAGCCGCAGGTGAATCAAAAGTGTGAATTTCCTCGCCGAGTTTCACACGGAGACGTGCAGGATACAAAAGTTGAAACTTTATGCCTTTCTGATAGAGGGATTGTTTGACTTCTTTGAATCCGGCGCGTTTCTTCGCTAAAGCTGCACTCGTATCCGGGTATAGCCGCAGTGACGTTCCGTTGAATTTAATATCATGTCGCCTGGCCCAGTGGAGTGCCTTTTCCTTTTCCTGAAATCGGTGGAAGCAGACAATGGTCTTGGAGATTGCCCTGCTTCAGGTTTGGGGCGAAGCGTGCGATGCGCTCGTTCAAGTTCGGGAGGTTTGTCAAACACGCTCTCCATGGTATCTTTAAGAAGCCCAGATATAAATCCGATGGGGTCTTTTCCATCCTCAGCGCCTTCCGGAATATTGATAATACGCAGGTTGGCCCTTCTGGATCTATTCTCAAGATACGTCAATTTGGTCAAGAAGAAAAGAATTCTGCATCTTCAAGGATTTAATCGTCGTTTCCGCGGCGGTTAGCCTTTCAAAGTTTTCGCCGACCAGTACTTCAGTAGATGCAAGCCGGTGCTGAAACGAGCCGACCGTCTCGCGTAGCGTGTCAAGGGAGGCCTGTAATGGCTTAATTGAATCTTGAATTAAACTTGCCATGTCCTCTTTTAAACTGGCCTGCTGTTTTGCCAGTTCGGAGACTAGCTGACTCATCGACAAGTTATCCTTATTGTCTTTTTCAGGTACGTCCTTGTCGCTAATAGTGGTGTCATTAGCCGCCATTACTGCTAACTTACCCGCTAGGGAAGCGCCTGACCGTGTTGCTGGCGCGGTACTTTGCTTCTGTTTAGAGTTGCTCATTCCACTTTCTCAACTAAGTGTAGTTCTTAAATGTTATTTTTGTAAAGCAATTAGATTAGAAGAACACGCATATGTGATTAAAAGGAATGTGGTTGGGAGATCCTTGCCTTTGCTGCCTTCTCTTACATCGCCAAACCGGAAGTCGAGGGCACATTTTTTTGCCTGCAAATGACCTCCTCGCTCATCCGCTCTCACTACTTTTGTCGGCGGGGCGGTCCACGGGTATACGGAGGACCTCAGGTGGATAGAACGGTTGCTATCCAAATGTGCCAGGAAAACCCCACCACATGGCGGGATTGCCCGGTGCTCCCCTCCAAGGCCTGTAGGATGACGTCTTCACCGACAGCCAAAGCCTACAGCACCACTGGACAGGCCACCTCCGCCCTGCATGCCATGGCCCTCCTGTAAGTTCACCAGGCCAAGGCACCTAAAGATCTGCACTTGGGAATTCCTGACCCCGACGTGCTGTAGGAACTGCGCTCTGCAACTGACCTCACCCTCGGGCTATGAAGGTCACAGCACGAGCACTCGGGCAGACAATGGCCACCCTCGTGGTCCAGGAACGTCATCTCAGGCTGAACCCGCTTTCTCAACGCCCCCGTCTCCCAGTTCGGCCTATTCGGCGACACCGTCGAGGACTTCACCCAGCAGTTTTCGCCGGTGAAGAAACAGATGGAGGCCATATCTCACATCATGCCTCATCACCACATCAGCGCGAACCCCACTCCGTCTGCTCACCGAGGGCATCCCCTACAGATCCCAGACAACAGACAGCTCCGCCAGCGTCAAACGTCCCGCCGGAAGTGCGCGCCCCCCATCTCCCAAACCTCTTTCAGAACCCGGATGGGCAACCCAGGGAACGAGATGACCGCTCCGGAGATGGTGACCCCCGTTCAGGCTGCGGAACCAGACCCCCGTTCAGGCTGCGGAACCCACATTGTCAGCAAAAGAGCAATTTTCTCATTCCCTGGGTCATCTGGCTCGCACGTGCCATTCCTACGGTTTGCATTTGACTGCCAGGCATATCAGTACAATTGCCCAGCTCAGGGAAATGGGTATCCGCATACTCCATTATCTCAAGCTTGCCCCAGTTCAGAGCATCTCATTTCTCTGCAGGGAGTTAGACTCAGCCTCAATGTTAGCGCATCTCATGAACGAGCGTGCACAGTCGGTGCTGAAATGCCTCACGTTGTTCAAACTAGGCACAGCGGTTCCTCTTAAACAATTCCAGAGGCTCCTGGGGCATTTGGCATCCTCCGCGGCGGTCAAGCCGATGGGATTGATGCATACGAGACCGCTTCAGCACAGTCTCGAGTACTGAGTTGGGCATGGTGCCGCGGCACATATCGTGTGTTCATCACCCCCTCTTGTCACCAGACTCTCAACCCCTGGAAAACCTGAATGAACAAATGTAAGCCCTCCTTCCTTTATACCCATATGTCCGGGGAGGGGCATGCAAATTCTGTTCGCCAATTTCTCATTGGCCTTTTCTCAAGTTCAGAGGTAAACGAGGCTTTCAAGAAAGACCCCTAGTGTCACTTCACTTGACACAACGTCTCGTTCCCTCCATCAGGGAATGGACGTTACGACACATGGTCTTTGTTGCTGATGCCAAAAAACGAATGCATGCGTTCAAGACTAAATTATTGTAATGCATTACTGGGAGGATGTCCAGCAAGTTCAATAAATTAACTTCAGTTGATTAAAAAAAACAGCAGCCAGAGTGCTGACTACAACCAAGAAATATTATCATATTTGCCCCATTTTATCATCGTTACATTGTCTACCTGTTAAATTTCATATTCATTTTATAATTCTGTGAATTACATAAAAAGCTTTGAATGGTCTAGCTCCATGGTACTTAAATTACCTTCTACCACACTATCTTCCATCACGCTTGTTATATAAATCCACAAAAGGAGATATATTTCATACTTGGCTCCTAAAGTATGAAATAGTCTCCCTAACACTGTTCGAGATGCAGACACACTCACTCCTAGACTAGTTCATGCCTAGACTAAAGACTCATCTATTTAGCCAGGCATATACCTAATTTATCCTTCAACTCATAATAATTAGGCTGCTTTAGTTTGGTCTGCCGTAACCAGAAAATCTATCATGATCTATAACTCTTCATAAAATTGAATGGCATCTATGCTAATTCTATTCTATTTGTTTCTGTATCAGAAGATTACAATGGGCAGTTTGGACTGCTAAGAGGATTATTGGTTGCCCCCGCCCTTCCTTCAAGAACTGTACACTTCCAGAGTGAGGAAAAAGGCCGGAAAAATCACTCTGGACCCCACTTACCCAGCCCAATATCTTTTTGAACTGTTGCCTTCTGGCTGGCGCTACAGAGCACCAGAACATACTGTCATAACCTCCATCTAACCCTGATGGAGGGAACGAGACATTGTGTTGATGTAGTGACACAAGGGGTCGCTCTTGGGAGCCCAAAACACCTCTGATGTTTGAGAAAAGGCCAATGTGAATTGACGAGTGGAATTTGCACTCCCTCTGCAACTGGATCCAAGACTTCCTGACTGGGAGTCCTCAGTCAGTCCGGATCGGTAACAGTATCTCCACCACCACCACCACACTGAGGCCCTTTAGGTATAGGTATGTTATTTAGTCTGTGTAGTCTCATGTGGTTCTGTGTTTGTCCTATGTTGTTTTATGTAGCACATGGTCCTGGAGGAACGTTGTCTCGTTTCACTGTGTACTGTACTAACTGTTTATGGTTGAAACGACAATAAAAACCACTTGACTGTTTTCTTTCCACGGAGTATTTAATTTTTTGGCTGGGGCCTTTTAATGCTTTTTGTGTCAGGAAAGGTTTTTCCTATTCTTTCAGGAGGAAAAGACACATCACAGTCACATAGTCAGGATAGCTGTTTCCTCCATAACAGGACTGACCCACCTCCATGCTTGACTGTGGGATGGTGTCGTTCTCGTCATCTTTCTCCAGATGTGCTGCTGACACATGGGTCTAAAACTCATTTTCAGTTTAGTGTCATATGTTTAAAAAACCTTCTTCCGGGACTCCACAGTTCTTTCCTAATTACTTCTTGAATATTCAAGTCAACATTTCCCTTGGTGAAGTTTTGCTTTCTTCCAAACCCCAAGAAGGTTGCTGTTGTACCATATTTTAAGAAGAAATAGAAATAAACCTTGTGTAAATTGTTAGCTTTATGCTAAGCTAAAATGTTATTTCCAGCC
Source organism: Xyrauchen texanus (assembly GCF_025860055.1). NCBI lineage: Eukaryota > Metazoa > Chordata > Actinopteri > Cypriniformes > Catostomidae > Xyrauchen > Xyrauchen texanus. The sequence goes on from NC_068306.1 coordinate 2,452,119, forward strand.
ATTTTATTAAGAAAATTCACATTCGATCATAATTCATTTTTTTCTAGTATGACCTTTGAAATTATTCAACTCTGGATAAAATTAAAAGACCACTCCAAATGGTCAGTTTATCTGGATTTACTATTTATAGGTGTGTGTTTGAGTAAAAAGAACATTTCTGTTTTATTCTATAAAATACAGACAACATTTCTCCAAATATAAATATTTTCATTTAGAGCATTTATTTGCAGAAAATGACAACGGTTCAAAATAACAAAAAAGATGTTTTCAGACCTCCAATAATGCAAAGAAAACAAGTTCACATTCATTTTTAAACAACACAATACTAATGTTTTGACTTAGAAAGAGTTCAGAAATCAATATTTGCTGGAATAATCCTGATCTTCAATCAGTCTTGGCATGCTCTCTACCAGTCTTTCACATTGACTTTATGCCACTCTTGGCACAAAAATCTAATTTGTTTGATTTTTCACATATAAAAGAGAGAATGCAACAAATCAGAAAAATCTACAATAGGATTCATTATTATCACACTGAAATGTCATGACACAACTGGCTGTCAAACACATATTGAGCTACACATAACACATAAGCTAAAAATAAGCTACACATAATTATTTTCTCAGGTACTTAATGAGTCTAAATTGATGCACAACTTAATAATAATTTCAGTAAATCACCCAAATGACAATATCCATATCACACTGTTCATGTGTTAAACTCACCGAGTTTAAACTCACATCCAATAACAATGTCAGATGTAAATCAGGTCAGAAATAGCATGTATAATATGAATCTGTACACACATGTGGGATACTGATGATTCACCATTGTTGCACATAAAATCAGGGTTTCCCGCAGCACTTTGAAACTGAGGCGGCCGCCTAAGCAACACACGCCTGCTGCCTTAACTACGTCGTCAAAAAAATATATATGAGCGATATTCGCCGTGTTACTCTGTCGTGTTTTCTCCCTTTCCATCTTTAAATATGTGATAAGCCTTCGTGTTCGCTTCAGTCTTGTTATCAGCGCGTTCTTCTGCACGCCGAGCGTGTGTGTGTGTGTGTTCATCTGAGCCTCATTGGTCTGTCACTGCTCGTCAATGTCAGAATATTTGAGATGACCAATCAAATCAAAGTAGGCGGGCTTTATGTTCACAGCGCGAATTTTAGCAGAGCAACTCGACAGTAAAGGACCGAAGGGCCCTTGAATTGTTTTTTTCTAAACCAAGGAGGATAGCCTGTAGCGATGCTAGGTGTCAGCTCTGCCATAAGCAGTGATTGTAATAAGCTTTGCACATTTTGACGGACTATTAGATGTAATGTTATTACCTTGACAAACCAATACATCATTAAAAAGATATGATTCAAGTTTCAGTATTTGTCTTAATTTGTGTCAGGAGTTATGCAATTCCAAATTTATTTATTTAGGCATTGTGTGAATAGTCAGTATTCAGTGATGTTAACTTTCATGTCATGTTAGCACTGCATTCGTTGCACTGCAGGATGGTCTCATCTTAAGACACGGCTGCACATGCAATAATTTGGTTAGGAGGCACATATGCTTTAGTCACACATTCACTATTTACTTGATATCATTGGATCAGAAGATGATTCTTACTTGCTGTCACTATGTGGGCAGTTGTATGGTTTCTCTCCAGTATGAATTCTCTCATGTGTTTTCAGGTTTGCTGACCGATTGAAACTCTTTTCACAGTGTGAGCACTTGTATGGTTTCTCTCCAGTGTGGATTATTTGGTGCTTATTCAAGTCGCTGGCTGTAATAAAGGTCTTTCCACACTGATGGCACGTGTAAGGTCTCTCTCCAGTATGAACTCTCATGTGTCTATCAAGATGGCTTTTACGTGTGAAACTCTTTCCACATTGATGGCACGTGTAAGGTCTCTCTCCAGTATGAACACTCATGTGTCTATCAAGATTGCCTTTAAGTGTGAAACTCTTTCCACACTGATGGCACGTGTAAGGCTTCTCTCCATTATGAACTCTCATGTGTGCATTAAGATGGCCTTTATTTATGAAACTCTTTCCACACTGATGGCATGTGTAAGGCTTCTCTTCAGTGTGAACTCTCATGTGTATATTAAGATCTCTTTTACATGTGAAACTCTTTCCACAATGAGAGCAGGTGAAAGATTTCTTGGCTGCTCTCCTTTGAGGATTATTTGGTGAGAAATTATTTTTATTCTTCGGGCAACTCAAAGATTTTTCTCCAGTTATGAAATCACGATGTTCCTCCTCCACTTCATTCAGTTCTTCACGTTCCTCTTTCACATCCATCAGCTCTACAATGAACAGTGAATGGATAACAAAAACATCAAGGTGAAAAAAGAAATAGAGGTGTAAAAATGCTAAATCTTGACAAAATAATTTTTCATTACTATATTATTACAGAATGTGATACAGATACGGTTTCAGATTACTCAAGCCTTCACATGATAGATGCGGAGCATGTGAGATTTAAGGGGGGAAAAAGCGCACTTTGAAATTAAGAAAGATGGTTGACTGGATGCTGCTGAGTTCTGCTTTCTGTGTCATCATTTATTACAGTTTTAGAAGAATTAACTAAAATATAGATTTTCTGCATATTGTGGCGCCATTTTGTGCTCCGTTCTGCATAACGCGGTGGCTCATTTTTGCTTATTGTGTCCCATTCGGCACGTTTCGTGGTGAATCCACCGGCCCACTCGGTTCTCCCACTGGCTAGTCCACCCCTGATCGGCCCCAAACTGCATCGGCCTACCGGGAAAATGCCTAGTGGTTGTTTTTTTTTTTTAAGACATTGGTTGTGAGTGCCCACAAAGGATACACCTCATGCATCCTCCGAATTCCTGTGAAAGAAGGTAAAATTCGAAGACTGCGTTCGAAGTGCTTTTCTAAAATGAGACAGCCTCGATGACATATTCAGCCGGCAAATGTGACCTCCGGAGAACACAGATTTCAGTCGCCAGCTCTTTTTTTCTCTTTACATGCTCCCTCTGGGTTCCAAAATCAGAAAGCACAACTTCTACGCTGATGACACTCAAATCTACTTACCGGTTAAACGAAATGATCACATTGCATTACAATCTCTTCTAGCTTGCCTGGAGGAATTAAAAGGTTGCCTAGACAAAAACTTCTTGTTTTTGAATAAAGATAAGACAGAAGTGATTGTCTTTGGTCCTACAGATAATTTTGATGTTAGTAATGCTGAATGCATTAATCTCAATGCTTTCTTCTCTCCTCAAGTACAGAATCTGGGTGTCCAGTTTGATAGCCAGCTGAAATTTGACAAACATATTAGTGCTGTCATAGGTTCCAGTTTCTTTCAGCTACATCTACTCTCTAAAGTTAAACCCTTTTTGTCGGAGAAACCTTTGGATATAGCAGTTCATGCTTTCATCACTTCTCGTCTGGACTACTGTAATTCTCTCTATTGTGGAATTTCAAAATCTCTTACAGCTCAACTTCAATTTGTTCAAAATGCAGCAGAAACATTTCTAAAAGGAGGTCGGAAGTACGATCATGTTACCCCCATTTGAAAATCACTTCACTGGCTGCCGGATAAAGCTAGAATTGATTTTAAAAATGTATTGTTTGTTTACAAGTCATTACACAACCAACTCCCAGTTACTTATCAGACTTACTACATCCTTACAATCCACCATGAAGTCTGAGATCCAGTGATCAATATCTCCTCAATATCCCACACTCAAGAGTAGAGGAGGGAGAGTCTTTTCGGTTGTGGGTCCTATTTTATGGAATAGATTCAGTTTCAGATTGTCACCTTCATTATCTGTTTTTAAATCTTCTCTTAAAACTCACTTTTCACTGGCTTTTAATAGTATGTAATGTTCTGGTCTTAAATTGTTGTGTGTTTTTAGAACTTTGTATTCATCATTTTGTATTGTACAGCACTTTGGTCAGCCTTAATGCTGTTTAATGCTATATAAATACAAATAACTTGGAACTTGAAAAGAACATGCTCACTGGAATTAGAGACAGGTGTTAAGACATCATTTAGCCCAGGTGCAAGCACCCTTACCACTTTCTCTCCCTGAAAGGGCACTCGACCACACATTGTTTCGACAACTTTATGCAACATCACAACATTATTGACCGAGATCTTGTTTTGAAGATGGGACCGTCGAACCTCTCTGTAAAGTCTTCTCCAGCATGAGTGAAGTCAAATGAAAACATGTAGTTTAAGATGGAGTACACATATTAGTTATACCAAGTGAATAATCTGAAAAATAACTTTAAATTGACTTCAGACTTAAAGCCATCTTTAAGGACTTTAAGCAGAAACCCAAATCCAGAGTCTCTGTTTCTGAAGGACTGTAATGACTTTTTCAAATTAAAATTGCACCTTTTTAAAAGTTAAAAAGTTTGAAAACTGAGCACTTTTAAAAGTACAATAAAGACTTTGATAAAACTCATCCTGACATGACAGTTGATTGTGATTAAAGTGTAAAACAACATACACACCCGGCCCCAATCTGGCTAATCAGCTGAGGAGACGGATAAATGCATCCGGATGCGGCAGGTCGAGAGAGAGCCACACGCAGCTGTGTTGTGTGTTTAAGTTTTCATTAAAATATGACTTTGACGCTTCATCCGGTTCCCGCCTCCTCCTTGCCCATCCTTTATACTGTTACAAACATTAAAGGAAGAAACATACCTGAAGGAGTATAATCATCATCATCACTCTGTTGTTCTTCTGCTTTGATTTCATCATCATCTTCATCACTCTGTTCTTCTTCTGTTGTGTTTTCTTCTTTTATCTCCTGCTTCACTTCAATCTTCACTGGTGTCTGCAGCATCTGCTGTTCTCCAGCGTGAATCACATCCACCTGCTCTCTCATGATGAACATCTGAACACACAAACATCATCATTATAATGGACTGACATTCATCAAACTCAAAAAGACTGAACATTTAATGATTATACACAAGAACTGCTGTTAAACATAACCACTTTGTTTTTTTTATACGGTACAATTGGTTAGCTACAGAGCACAGAAACTTCCTGAAGTGTGGTGTTATGCAGCAGATGAGCCACAGGATGCTGGAGTCTCGTGATCTTCCCATTTCTTTCATAGAGAAAGGTTTTGTTTTTTACACTGGGGGAGGTGAATTGTGGGTCTGTGTTAGTGATGGAAAGTCAGATTATTTTTCGCAAACCTGTTCTTTCATACGTAGCATTTTCTGATATTTTCGTAACAGCACTGTAGCTAGTAGTTTATCTTAACATTATATTAATATTGTTGTATGTGTTAAAGGTGCAGTCAGTTATTTTCCCCACTAATAAAGTTTTACTCATAAAGAAATTGTAATTTTTAAACAAATGTATAAAATCATGACCGCTCACATAAGATGAGGACTCTAGTCATATCAGTGACCTTATAAAAGCTGTTTTATTCTACATGGGGCAGGGGTGCCCTCATGGGGGTGGCCATTTTAGAATCACATGACCAACTGAAATACTACTTGCTTAATCTCAGTAACCGTCTTTTTATTGGACACTTTCACTCATGGATTAAATGAATCATGGCTGATTGTGAATAGTGAATTTCTACAGTGGCATCTGTAACTGAAAACTATTGATTTTGAATGAAGCAGCATCCACACCACTAGGTGTCGCCAAACCCGTTGTTTCGGACGGTTTGCTTCAATGAACCAGTTAAAATATTATTCACCAGTTCTTTTACATCATCACGTAATGACGTCACGATACATAATACTAATACATCGGCATCGTAGAATACGCACTCATAGAAGACACATTCAACAAAACCATATGTAGGCTCATCCTGCTGATCTTTACATTTTATTTAATTAAGTTATAATAATAAGGGTGTTTATCAGTGTTTCATTCAGTCTTACTATACATGCTACATTAAACTTTTGCAACTAAAGCACCAAATACTGACACAGATATACAAATGCGAATTTTCTACACATGTCTAAAGCATATAAAGTTATTAAACGTGTCTTAAATAACTCGTCCTTTTTTACAGAAACCATGACCCAGCTCATCACAACATCAGATATAATCTGCATGCACAATACTCAATAGTAAAATGTGTTTATATCTCATGACGGAAACATTTGTCCCCCTCATTCAATTCATCAGTTCACGCATGTTCATCCACCGCTCACTGATCAGCAGTTCTCAGTATTATGTCCGAAAAAGGCGATTCTCTGTTCAGTGTACTGTTGATTCGCAAACTGCTGCAAACGACTTGATGTACTTTTGACTTGAGAACTGCTGTGATCGACTCAGTGTACTGTTGACTCGAGAGCTGCTGTGATCGACTCAATGTACTGTTGACTCGAGAACTGCTGTGATCAACTCAATGTACTATTGACTCGAGAACTGCTGTGATCAACTCAATGTACTGTTGACTCGAGAGTTGCTGTGATCAACTCAATGTACTGTTGACTCGAGAGTTGCTGTGATCAACTCAATGTACTGTTGACTCGAGAACTGCTGTGATCAACTCAATGTACTGTTGACTCGAGAGCTGCTGTGATCAACTCAATGTACTGTTGACTCGAGAACTGCTGTGATCGACTCAATGTACTGTTGACTCGAGAGCTGCTGTGATCAACTCAATGTACTGTTGACTCGAGAACTGCTGTGATCGACTCAATGTACTGTTGACTCGAGAACTGCTGTGATCAACTCAATGTACTGTTGACTCGAGAACTGCTGTGATCAACTCAATGTACTGTTGACTCGAGAGTTGCTGTGATCAACTCAATGTACTCTTGACTCGAGAACTGCTGTGATCGACTCAATGTACTCTTGACTCGAGAACTGCTGTGATCAACTCAATGTACTGTTGACTCGAGAGCTGCTGTGATCAACTCAATGTACTGTTGACTCGAGAGCTGCTGTGATCAACTCAATGTACTGTTGACTCGAGAGCTGCTGTGATCAACTCAATGTACTGTTGACTCGAGAATTGCTGTGATCGACTCAATGTACTGTTGACTCGAGAGCTGCTGTGATCAACTCAATGTACTGTTGACTCGAGAGCTGCTGTGATCAACTCAATGTACTGTTGACTCGAGAACTGCTGTGATCGACTCAATGTACTGTTGACTCGAGAGCTGCTGTGATCAACTCAATGTACTGTTGACTCGAGAACTGCTGTGATCGACTCAATGTACTGTTGACTCGAGAACTGCTGTGATCAACTCAATGTACTATTGACTCGAGAACTGCTGTGATCAACTCAATGTACTGTTGACTCGAGAACTGCTGTGATCGACTCAATGTACTCTTGACTCGAGAACTGCTGTGATCGACTCAATGTACTCTTGACTCGAGAACTGCTGTGATCAACTCAATGTACTGTTGACTCGAGAGCTGCTGTGATCAACTCAATGTACTGTTGACTCGAGAGCTGCTGTGATCAACTCAATGTACTGTTGACTCGAGAACTGCTGTGATCTGCTTGTCTGTTCGGTCAAGTAAAAATTATTTTTCACTTGCCCCTTCAAAAATCCACTTGTCAGGACAAACGTTTATGTAATTGTTGAATGGGGCTGATATGAAAGCTACCACACAAACACATACTCACAGTGATGTCACCGTTTAGCAGTCCAACAATGGCTGTTGAAATCTTGACTATATTGTTTTCATAATCGTTTGAAGCCAAAGATGTGATTGAAAATAAAATGTGATTGTTCGCCCAGCCCTACTCGAGACGCAAACGGTTTGAAACGTTTCGGTCAGATTTGGTGAACTGGATCAACTCGTTCACTAAAATGAACCGGTTCAAGAGAACGACTCGATCATGAAATGGACATCACAATAAATGGTTTTTACATTTATTTAAATACATTTGTCTCGTGTGCCCAAAAAAATAAACTTTCAATCACAATGAAAATATTATTAAATCTCCATTTACTCGAGTAATATTAAGCAGATGTGGTCAATTGTCGTTTTGTTGACAGAGATTTTGTCAATTAAGTATGATATCCAAAAGACATATTGACTGACTACAAAAATAATATAATTATGAAAACGTCAACTCGTATAAGTTATCTGAAGATCAGGGGAACATGCTGCAATAACCTCTTTTAAGGGACGTTTTTAGGACATTAGCGCGACGTTTCTGGAACGTTAGTCAAAGTTTGTCAAGATTGAACTTTACCAACACGTCTTCAAACTGGACTAAAATATAAACATGAGTTTAGCCACAGACAGACAGAAAGTGGAAATAAACCTGTTCTGAAGTGTTTTAGTTGTTTTGTTCATCTCTTGCATATGACCAGTAATCCCAAAAGTATTTACACAAACTTGAGGAAACCAAAAAGCGTTTGTTTGTGCCCGTCTCTCCAATATATATTATCACCTTCATTGAACTCATTTACAGTCAGTCGCTGGATTTAAAGACTCATTTAAGCAGAATATTCTCACATTTCTGTTTGTTTCTCCTGAAAGTGATTTTTTAAAGCGTCTGTAACAAAACAAAGTGACATGCGTCGATAAAAACTTATTTTAAAGTCATTAAAACGCCAAAGAAAGAAAAACAATATATACATATATAACAACAACAAAATATAAAAGATTATATATGAATCTCTCAAATAATGTAAAACACATTAAACACGTACCGAACTGAGCGCTCAAACTGCAGCTGTGTTTGAATTCGTCCCTATTCACTATATAGTGCACTATTTGGGCTTTCTTCTTCTTCTGGTGTTTTCTGTCGGTTTATAAAACAACTTCCGGTTAATTTCCGCCTCCTGCTGGACTGGAGTGAATAAAATACTCACATCTGATTAATCGGTCCTGCTGTCGATCTTTAAAATACTTTTAACTGTTTTACAACATTATACAGGAAAAGGTATTTGTAATGTATTCCGTTAGATTACTCAAGGTCAGTAATGTATTCTAAATACTTTGGATTACTTCTTCAGCAAAGGTATTTTTTCAATTGTTTTGACTATAAAAACTCTGCCAGTACAGTAACACAAAATACACAAAGAAGATCCTGCTCTTGTGACTTCCTTTGAACCGTTACAGTAACACACTACATTTATTCTGTTACATTTACTAGAAGAAAAAAAATACTTTTAGAGTAAGTTTAAAAGAGGGTACTTTTTAATATTACTCAAGTCAATTTCTAATGAATTTGTTTTACTTTGTTACAATGGGCAGAAATCCTGTCATTACAATAATCAAATCAAATCACTTTATTGTCACACTACTGTCACTGTGTACACAAGTGCAACAGTAGGTGAAAGTCTTGTGTGCAGTTCCGAATAACATAGCAGTACCATTTACAATAAACAACATATTTACACAACACAATTGACATAACAAATGTACACATACTTACACAACACAATATACAATGTACAGTAAACAATACACACAATTAGGGCACCAAAGGACGGAGGTGTTGTTTACACTATTGCACCAGTTGATGAAATGGAAAAGGTACGGTGTGTTCACCGTTCACTTTTGAAGACCCGGGTCTGGAGAGAATCGCCGATTGTTGAGCAGCCTATTGGTCCAGTTAGTGGACAAAGGGTTTCCCTGCAAGATGAGGAGGTGGATGATGCTGATTTGATGGTGTTTGTGCCTGAGACCCTGCAACCTGCACAAGAGATTGCACCTGAGAATTTGGGACGTTTAGGGTCATCCGAGTTCCCAAAAGAGTTATGGTTAGGTGGTACAGGTCCTGTTGCTGTAACATCAGGGGAGCCAGTTAATGGAGAGGTGAATCCTCTAGTTGTTGAACAGGAGGTATCCTTGAGCTCACCTTCGGTTTTCATTGGTGAAGGGCCAGTTGCACTACGCAGGACTGGGCGTACTACAGCAGGGCAACACTCTAATATGTATCATCTTCCATGCACGGTGAGTGGGTTGGAAAGGGAGGTTGAGGATCCCTCTGGGCCAGTGTCTAGTGCCATCTCAGTTTGGTTTATGCCCTGGGATTAACCATCTACTGTCTAGGTTGCAAGGGTTCCTTTTTTTGATCGTCGGGAAGCCAACACAGAAAAGGGGGGTAGATTGTAGTGGGGAAGTCCGCTATCTTCCCTAATAAACATATTTGGGTCGTAAGCCAATTAGCTGTCACCCTTGTGATATAAAAAGGGAAGGATAAACTCCAGTGGCACCTTGGCTAAGGCCTCTTTCATTTTAAAGTTTTGTCTTAAATTTTGTTAATAAAGATGAATATTTTTGTAATGTTATTCATGTCTCCGACCTTTCATTGAGTAAGAGATTTGGTCCTTTAGTTCCCTGGGTGAAATTCCCAGGGTGGCGTAGTCTTTGGCGTAAATGTGTGCCGTACTATAGTTACATTGTCCTTGTAGCGGCCTAAGGTCTATTGCCACATTGGGAACAGTGTGCACTGCTTTAAACACTTGTTTTTCAAATCTGATCTTTAGAACTCACTGTCAAATCAACTCTGTATATTCAGACTGTGTAGACAATATCCACTATAAATTCATGAAATGTGCAGTAAGCAAAACATACAATTTATGAACATTGAGAACATAGACAGAGAATACACACATGCGCCACAGGAAACAAATCAACATAAATAAAGTCATATACATGAGCTGTTAACTGTGGGTCATCATCATATTTCTATCAGTTCAGGTTAGAGAAATGGGATAACAATAAGTGACACTTCAATTAAGGCTCTCATTAATTAGTGGTGATCTGGATGAGTTAACGAGGCATCCAGGTGATGCAAATATTTCTCTGTTGGGCTATAAAAGTCCTGGTTTGACTGAAACTTCAGTATAGCTGGATTGGTTTTCATAGTAGTTCATCTTGTGGTTAAACATGAGTGCTGTTAAAATTGCCATTGTTCTGGCTCTGTGTCATCAGTTGCTGTGGAATGGTGAGTTTATTTTTGTGTCTGAAGCAGTACCAGATCTCATTGTGTTCTACAAAACCTGTGAAGAGCTGTTCTGCATTTAAATCACAAATGTGTACAAGACATCGGAGTCTTTTGACTTCCAAAAGGAAGTGTATTGCAGATGAGCAAACCATGTAAACCCAAACCTCTCCAGATGTAAACATGCACATCAAATGGACATCTGGGTGATTTAATGTGTGCTATCAGGGAGTAATATTGAAACTGATTCTGTTATGCCACATTTGTGTTTACAAGCTTCTGTGTTTTCTCAGGTCTTGGTTCTTCAGTTGAACATGGTTCTTCTATTGACTCATCCTGGAGTGCTGTTAGGCGAGTTGTCAGAGAATATAAAGGTGTGTATTTGTTCCTTCCATCTGACATGCTGGGTTTAATTTTCCCCTACAGTCTGTTAACTCACAGGTTAAAGATTGCACTGCTCTCTCTATTTTAATAAGTCCTGGTTTGAAGAAACTTCTCATTCTGATTTTTAAATTAAGCCCCTGATTCATCTGCCAATGGTACCTGGACCCATGGCAATGCCACCTTGGTCCATGATGCTCCTGATGGCAACGCTACCTTGACCCAGTATGCTTCTGAAAACAATGCCACCTTGGTCCATGATGCTCCTGATGGAAATGCTACCTTGACCCAGTATGCTTCTGAAAACAATGCCACCTTGGTCGATGCTCCTGAAGGCAGAGCTTGGTGGGCCTGGTAATGGTGACTTAACCCAGACCAATTCTACAGGATCTGTCAGTGGTGGTTTGAGGCAGGACTTTCCTTGTAGGATCTGATTCTATTGACCAGGATCTGATTCTATTGACCAGTATAACTCTTTGGACCAGATGCTTCTTTACCCAGTGATGTCAGTATAATGAGGCAGGACACATTGTGCAACTGATCTGTAGATTCTTGACGTTTGTAATAAACCATGATTCACTCCAAGCTTGTGTTCCTCTTGCTTCTGGTAAATTAAACTTGTTGCACAGCAGTTTGTGGTGGGTGTTCAACTTGCACGTTCATTCAACTTTATAATCTGTCCCTTTTAAAACTGACCCCCCCCCACCCCTTTTTTGGGTTCAGTATTGTGGCACTTAACCACTATCCAAACCCATTGAACTGCTTCAATGACTAGTCACCATTCAAACATCTCAATTGAACACCATAATCAAATCACTTTGTCACACTACCATGTACACCAGTGCGACAGTAGGTGAAAGTCTTGTGTGCAGTTCTGAATAACATGGGTGAGGGCATATAGTGTATATACAGTAGTTGAATTGAGGAGAATATATTTGACAGTCCAGTGTGAGATTAAAGTGGAGTGATAATTATTGATCCTGATAGATCAAGTGTTCAAAAGTCTGATTGCTTTGGGGAAGAAGCTGTCATGGAGTCAGCTGGTGCGGGTCCCTGATGCTGTGAGACCGCCTGCCTGATGGAAGCAGTGAGAGCAGCCCATGACTCTGGTGGCTGGAGTCTCTGATGATCCTCCGAGCTTTTTTTCACTCACTGCCTGTTATAGATGTCCTGGAGGGAGGGAAGCTCACCTCCGATGATGTTTCTGTTAGTTTGCACCACCCTTTCCAGGTCTTTGCAGTTGTGGGCGGTGCTGCAGCCAGTCAGGATGCTCTCTACAGTGCTGGTGTAGAACCGTGTGAGGATGTGGTGGTTCATTCCAAACTTCCTCAGCCGTCTCAGAAAGAAGAGGCGCTGGTGAGCCTTCACAGCGGCCTCAGTGTGGACGGACCATGTGAGTTCCTCAGTGATGTGGACACCGAGGAACTTGAAACTGCTGACTCTCTACACTGGTGCTCCATTAATGGTGATGGGGCTGTGTTCTGTCTTTTCTCCTGAAGTCCACTACAAGCTCCTTGGTCTTACTGACGTTGAGGGAGAGGTTGTGCTCCTGACACCAGAGTGTGCACCTGTTTCATCATTGTCAGTGATCAGACCTACCACCGTAGGCAAACTTAATGATGGCATTGGAGCTATGTGTTTCCACACAGTCATGTGTGTGTATAGGGAATACAGGAGTGGGCTGAGAACACAGCCCTGCGGGGCTCCAGTGTTGAGGGTCAGTGATGAGATGTTGCTGCCCATTCTAACCACCTGACGTCTGCCTGACAGGAAATCCAGGATCCAGCTGTACAGCGAGCTGTTTAAGCCCAGAGCCCGGAGTTTCTCATCAAGCTTGGAGGGCACTATGGTGTTGAATGCTGAGCTGTAGTCTACAAACAGCATTCTCACATATGTGTTCATTTTCTCCAGGTGGGAGAGAGCAGTGTGTAGTGTAGATGCAATGGCATCATCAGTGGAGCGGTTGTTGTGGTAGGCAAACTGCAATGGGTCCAAAGAGGGGGGGCAGATCAGAGCAGATGTAATCTCTGATTAACCTCTCAAAGCATTTGCTGATGATGGGGGTCAGAGCAACAGGACGCCAGTCATTTAACAAGTGATTTTGGCTTGTTAATTTTTTTATTTATATCTGACAATGTCACATCATTATAAACATTATCATCATTATATGATTCAAACCTTTGAGTAACACTGAAAATATCACAACACTCAGACATCCAGCCGTTCAGTGACACTAATCTAAACCAAACCTCGTTGCCACAATGAGCAGGGAGGGGGCCATAGCACATTACAGTGTCTGACATCATTTTTGCAAGTTCCCACACCTCTTTAACATTATCTTTAGTGATATCTGACTGGTAAAGCTGGACACTGTTAGTGCTGACATGAATAACAAAGCCAGCACTTGTAAATTTGATCTTATGTCAAATGCTCTGGCACCTGAAATGCATTTAACAATAGTGGCTGGAGTCTCTATTTCCACATTCCTTACAATAGTCACCAATAACAAGGGCGCTTTCAACATGATTCTCTGTGGGTGCATCACTAAGTGGGGAAAATCGATTGGAAATCCTAACAGGAATAGGAGAATGGTGTCACTTTGCCCTATGGGAATGCTCCAGAGACATCACCCAAATGCCCTGCTGCGGGGGCTCTCCAGCTTGAACCAAAGTGTGTGTGTTGCTCACTGTACTATCCACAAACAAAACAGTATCTACTGGCTAGTCTTTTCACAGACCTCCACTAGCATTTGGAAGCATGTCTCCAATTCATTAACCTTCTCCGTCAGCCTGGTTTCTCCCTCACGTCCCCTGAGCTGGATGATGACTTCGCCACTGCATCGGAGAGCGTTCTGGCGTCTGATGCAGAAGACACGACTGGGCTGTCAGTTTCGAGTCGGCATGGCCAGTCTGAGGCTGATGCCCAGATGGCCGACATGCTTGCCCTGCTTCCTCGGCTCAGGGCGCTGTCCTTGTTCCCTTGCATCTTCATGAAGGTCGCAGAGGCAGCCCTTGCCCAGCTCAGGGAAATGGGTATCCGCATACTCAATTATCTCAAGCTTGCCCCAGTTCAGAGCATCTCATTTCTCTGCAGGGAGTTAGACTCAGCCTCAATGTTAGCGCATCTCATGAATGAGCGTGCACAGTCGGTGCTGAAATGCCTCACATTGTTCAAACTAGTCACAGCGGTTCCTCTTAAACAATTCCAGAGGCTCCTGGGGCATTTGGCATCCTCCGCAGCGGTCAAGCCGATGGGGTTGATGCATATGAGACCGCTTCAGCACAGTCTCGAGTACAGATTTGGGCATGGCACCGCGGCACATATCGTGTGTTCATCACCCCCTCTTGCCGCCAGACTCAACCCCTGGACAGACCTCTGTTTTTTGCGGACAGGAGTCCCCTTACAGCAGGTGTTCCAGCACGTCGAGGTTACCACAGACACCTCCTAACTGGGTTGGGGCGCAGTGTGCAATGGGCACCCAGCCGCCGGCTCCTCGACAGGGCACCACTTGGGTTGATGCATCAACTTCCTGGAGTTGTTGGCTATATTCCTTGCCATGTGGACATTTCTCCTGCTACCCCGGGCAAGCACGTCTTGATCCGATCAAACAATACCAGTGTGATAGCGTAGATAGATAAGCATGGTGGTGTACGCTCTCGTCGTATGTCACAACTCGCCTGCCATCTCCTGCTTTTAAGCCAGCCATGACTCAGGTTGCTGCATGACACTCATAACCCTGGCAGCCTCAACACGGCATTGGACGCGCTGTCACGACAAGGCACGCCCAGCGGAGAGTGGAGGCTCCACCCCCAGGTGGTCCAGCTGATTTGGGAATGGTATGGCAAAGCACAGGTAGATCTGATTGCATTTTGCTACTCCCTAGAGGAGGTTTCCCTATGGACAGACGCTCTTGCACACGTATTTCACCCAGTGAGCCTATTTGCACAGGTGCTGTACAAGGTCAGGGAGAACGAAGAACAAGTCACTTTGGTGGCTCCTTATTGGCCCACGTGGTTTTGGTTCTCAGATCTTGCGCTTGTCGCGACAGCACCTCCCTGGCAGATCCCCTTGAGGAAGGATCTTCTTTTTCAGGGATGGGGCACCCTTTTGGCATCTGTGCCCAGACCTCTTGAACCTCCAATCTGGCCCCTGGATGGGAACGTTGTCTCCAAACAGAGGCTTGCTCACTGGGTCGTGGACGCCATGGCTTTGGCCTATCACAGGCCGTGCCCACCTGGTAAAGCCACCACCACCACCACACTGAGCACTGAGGCCCTTTAGGTATAGGTATGTTATTTAGTCTGTGTAGTCTCATGTGGTTCTGTGTTTGTCCTATGTTGTTTTATGTAGCACATGGTCCTGGAGGAACGTTGTCTCGTTGCACTGTGTACTGTACTAACTGTATATGGTTGAAACGACAATAAAAACCACTTGACTGTTTTCTTTCCACGGAGTATTTAATTTTTTGGCTGGGGCCTTTTAATGCTTTTTATTTGTGTCACAAAATGTTTTTCCTATTCTTTCAGGAGGAAAAGACACATCACAGTCACATAGTCAGGATAGCTGTTTCCCCCATAACAGGACTGACCCACCTCTATGCTTGACTGTGGGATGGTGTCGTTCTTGTCATCTTTCTCCAGATGTGCTGCTGACCCATGGGTATAAAACTCATTTTCAGTTTAGTGTCATATGTTTAAAAAACCTTCTTCCAGGACTCCACAGTTCTTTCCTAATTACTTCTTGAATATTCAAGTCAACATTTCCCTTGGTGAAGTTTTGCTTTCTTCCAAACCCCAAGAAGGTTGCTGTTGTACCATATTTTAAGTAATATTTAAAGTAAGTTTGGAGCAGAAGAAATAGAAATAAACCTTGTGTAAATTGTTAGCTTTATGCTAAGCTAAAATGTAATTTATAGCCATTTTATTAAGAAAATTCACATTAGATCATAATTAATTTTTTTCTAGTATGACCTTTGAAAATATTCAACTCTGGATAAAATTAAAAGACCACTCCAAATGGTCAGTTTATCTGGATTTACTATTTATAGGTGTGTGTTTGAGTAAAAAGAACATGTTTTATTCTATAAAATACAGACAACATTTCTCCAAATATAAATATTGTCATTTAGAGCATTTATTTGCAGAAAATGACAACGGTCCAAAATAACAAAAAAGATGTTTTCAGACCTCCAATAATGCAAAGAAAACAAGTTCACATTCATTTTTAAACAACACAATACTAATGTTTTGACTTAGAAAGAGTTCAGAAATCAATATTTGCTGGAATAATCCTGATCTTCAATCAGTCTTGGCATGCTCTCTACCAGTCTTTCACATTGACTTTATGCCACTCTAATTTGTTTGATTTTTCATATATAAAAGAGAGAATGCAACATATCAGAAAAATCTACAACAGGATTCATTATTGTCACACTGAAATGTCATGACACATATTGAGCTACACATAACACATAAGATAAAAATAAGCTACACATAATTATTTTCTCAGGTACTTAATGAGTCTAAATTGATGCACAACTTAATAATAATTTCAGTAAATCACCCAAATGACAATATCCATATCACACAGTTCATGTGTTAAACTTGCTATAGTTTACTTCCACATTGTTTCTTCATCCAATAACAATGTCAGATGTAAATCAGGTCAGAAATAGCATGTATAATATGAATCTGTACACACATGTGGGATACTGATGATTCACCATTGTTGCACATAAAATCAACGTAATACAGTATTTATCTGTATGAATATAACACTCATTCCTCTTGTCATAAAGAAATATCCTGTGATAGGAAACTTTTATAGATATGAAATAAAATATTATTTATGGAAGGGCAAAAAAAAACAAAACACAAATATAGCTGCGAGCAGTGATTGCGGGCCCAAGCCAGTGGCACCGCCAGCCCCGTGCCTTTAGGGTTGCTGTGCACGATGGGCAATAACATAACCTCGCTTTGACTGTCGAGAAGATGTGTGCTGTAGAGCTTGCATCAGTGTGGGCTCTGCAAAAGTGCGCATGGAGGGCACATATCAACCACAAAGTATGCGTGAGCACCCTTCTGATACCTAAAATGAAAAATTAGACACCCTACGGGCTCATGGAGTTAATGGACACATGAAATACGTACACAAGACTGAAAATTCATATGAAGTGTGCCATTTGGGACAGGGCCTATGACTGTGAACCACAATAGTCACATCTATGAGATAATTCAAATGTAGAATAATTTTTTACATCATAGGATGTCATAGGTCAATATTTTTGCAGCACTTAAATGTGTTAATCCAGAAGGCCAGTATTTATCTGGAGGTCTTTGTACAGGTTTATTAATGTAATTATAATTTACGCACTGCTGAAGTATCATCGAGATCAGTTAATGTATGCAGAAGTTATAACACACTTCCTGTTTCTCTTTTCACGCCATCATTTCGTTTCCTCGCCACGGCAAGATGTTGTATTTATATATACTGTATACATGTTATATTTTGTTCTGTTCTCCCCCTAAAATGATCAGATCACTTAAGACGACATGAATTATACCAATGGAGTCGTATGGATTGCTTTTATGCTCCCTTTATGTGCTTTTTGGAGCTTCAAAGTTAATTTGCATTTCTGTTGGTCGGAGCTAATGACTGTAAATTAGAAAGTTGTTCGGCTTGACGAGAACAATAGACACGCCGAGTTTTGTAACTGTAGATAGAACTAAGTTATAACACACTTTATGTGTCCTTTTTTAGTCCTAAATCAATTTCCTCGCCACGGCCAAACCGTTCCAGATATCAAAACTCCGTCCGGAATGTAGCATCCTCAATGTCTTGACTTAATGCTGACCGAGTTTGGTGGCAATTGGACTAATTCTCTAGGAGGAATATATATAATTCCAGAGCATGTGTTTCCAAACAACCCATAATAGCCGACATCCTGTTGGGCTGGCATAAAACTTAGCGCACGAAAATTGTTCGGCCCGATGAGATCTATAAGTGTACCGAGTTTCATATTAATTCATGCAAGCTTGTTTGACATATGGACCAAGTTTTCAGACCCCGTTCAAGGGGTGCTGTCGAGCCCCCCTGCCACGCCCGGGTACCAGCTTCAGCCCGGCCCTGATGGCCGCGGGTTCTGACCTGTGTGCAAAGTTTCAAGAGTTTTTGAGCACGTTAAGGGCCCCAAAAGTCCCGGAAACCTTAAAAAACAATCATTTAAAGCCAATCTCACCCAACAGAGAAATCCCCTCCCCTCCCCACACACACAGAATGGCAGCTCTCTGTCAGAGAGAGACAGAGAGAGAAAAATTTCAAGAAATCCACATTCAAACCAAAATATCTGACTTTCTGTTGGTCGGAGCTAATGACTGTAAATTAGAAAGTTGTTCGGCTTGACGAGAACAATATACACGCCGAGTTTTGTAATTGTAGATAGAACTAACTAAGTTATAACAGACTTTATGTTTCCTTTTTTAGTCATAAATTAATTTCCTCGCCACGGCCAAAAC
Source organism: Xyrauchen texanus (assembly GCF_025860055.1). Classification (NCBI taxonomy): domain Eukaryota; kingdom Metazoa; phylum Chordata; class Actinopteri; order Cypriniformes; family Catostomidae; genus Xyrauchen; species Xyrauchen texanus. Next base: position 2,470,884 of record NC_068306.1, read on the forward strand.
GTTCGAGATATCAAAAATCCGTCCACAATGTAGCATCCTCAATGTCTTGACTTCATGCTGACCGAGTTTGGTGGCGATTGGACTAATTCTCTAGGAGGAATATTATATAATTCCAGAGCATGTGTTTCCAAACAACCCATAATAGCCGACTTCCTGTTGGGCTGGCGTGAAACCTAGAGCACGAAAGTTGTTCGGCCCGATGAGATCTACAAGTGTACCGAGTTTCATATTATTACATGCAAGCATGTTTGATATATGGACAAGTGTTCGAATCCCATTCCAGGGGGCGCTGTCGAGCCCCCCTGCCACGCCCGGGTACCAGCTTCAGCCCAGCCCTGGTGGCCGCGGGTTCTGACCTGTGTGCAAAGTTTCAAGAGTTTTCAAGCACGTTAAGGGCCCCAAAACCTTGAAAAACAAAAATAAAAGCATTCTCACTCAACAGCCAAATCATCCCCCTCCTCACAGACAGGGGACGGACGTAGGGTCAGAGAGAGAGGGAGAGAAAATTCTCCAAAACATCCACATTCAAACCAAAATATCTGACTTTCTGTTGGTCGGAGCTACTGACTGTAAATTAGAAAGTTGTCCGGCTCGATGAGAACAATATTATTACTGAGTTTTGTGACTGTAGGTCAAAGTATGAAACCAACCCCCCCACTTTTGTCAAAAGGTGGCGCTACTGAGCCCCTGCACCATGCCCCCCGTTTCTGAAACTTTGCACATGTCTACTGGCTAATAAATGTGATGTGTCTGTCGAGTTTCATGCAATTTCAAGTATGCTAAGAGTCTCAAAAGCATCAAAAAAGAATATTAAAGTTTGAAGAGTTGCCGCGTCAACAGGTATCTAAGATATCAATAATCCTTTCACATGTCTACATCTGCCGTGTGTTTACATTATACACATAAAGTCGGGTAAAAACAAGAGGGTGATTTCAAAGCATTTTGAAAGTGACACACTTCCTTCTGCAGTTGGTGGCGCTATAACTTTGACTCACAATAGTCACATCCATGTGATCGGCCTCTTACAGCGAACACACTGCTGAAGTTTCATCGAGATCAATTAATGTATGCAGAAGTTATAACACACTTCCTGTTTCTCTTTTCGCGCCATCATTTCGTTTCCTAGCCACGGCCAAACCGTTCGAGATATCAAAAATCCGCTGGCAATTTTTCATCCTCAATGTCTTGACTTCATGCTGACCGAGTTTCATGGTGATTGGTGGAATTCTCTAGGAGGAGTATTTCAAATTCCATTGCATGCGTTTTCCAAACAACCCTAAATAGACGATTTCCTGTTGGGCTGGGGTAAAAAGTAAAAGTATGAAGGATATATGAAATGATGAGATCTATATGTGTACCGGGTTTCATATTATTACATGCAAGCGTGTTTGATTTATGGACCAAGTTTTCGGACCTTGTTCCAGGGGGCGCTGTCGAGCCCCCCTGCCACGCCCGGGTACCAGCTTCAGCCCGGCGGGTTCTGACCCATGTGCAAAGTTTCAAGAGTTTGAGCATGTTAAGAGCCCCAAAAGTGACCAAATAGTCGTATAAAAATAATAATAATAGTAATCCTATGGAAAACAATAGGGCCTTCACCTTTTCAAGGCTTGGGCCCTAATTACACACCTTGGTTCTCCAATGACCCTACACACTTTTGTTTTTTAAGCAATAATATATATTTATAGTTTTATTTATTTAGGCATTGTGTGAATAGTCAGTATTCAGTGATGTTAACTTTCATGTCATGTTAGCGCTGCATTCGTTGCACTGCAGGATGGTCTCATCTTAAGACACGCTGTCGAGCCCCCCTGCCACGCCCGGGTACCAGCTTCAGCCCGGCGGGTTCTGACCCATGTGCAAAGTTTTAAGAGTTTGCAAGCATGTTAAGAGCCCCAAAAGTGACCAAATAGTCGTATAAAAATAATAATAATAGTAATCCTATGGAAAACAATAGGTCCTTCACCTTTTCAAGGCTTGGGCCCTAATTACACACCTTGGTTCTCCAATGACCCTACACACTTTTGTTTTTTAAGCAATTATATATATTTATAGTTTTATTTATTTAGGCATTGTGTGAATAGTCAGTATTCAGTGATGTTAACTTTCATGTCATGTTAGCGCTGCATTCATTGCACTGCAGGATGGTCTCATCTTAAGACACGGCTGCACATGCAATAGTCTGGCTAGGAGGCACATATGCTTTATTCACACATTCACTATTTACTTGATATCATTGGACCAGAAGATGATTCTTGCTTGCTGTGACTATGTGGGCAGTTGTATGGTTTCTCTCCAGTATGAATTCTCTCATGTGTTTTCAGGTTTGCTGACCGATTGAAACTCTTTTCACAGTGTGAGCAATTGTATGGTTTCTCTCCAGTGTGAATTATTTGGTGCTTATTCAAGTCGCTGGCTGTAATAAAGGTCTTTCCACACTGATGGCATGTGTAAGGTCTCTCTCCAGTATGAACTCTCATGTGTATATTAAGATCGCCTTTAGTTATAAAACTTTTTCCACACTGATGGCATGTGTAAGGTCTCTCTCCAGTATGAACTCTCATGTGTCTATCAAGATTGCCTTTAAGTGTGAAACTCTTTCCACACTGATGGCACGTGTAAGGTCTCTCTCCAGTATGAACTCTCATGTGTTTATCAAGATGGCTTTTACGTGTGAAACTCCTTCCACACTGATGGCACGTGTAAGGTCTCTCTCCAGTATGAACTCTCATGTGTTTATCAAGATGGCCTTTAAGTGTGAAACTCTTTCCACACTGATGGCACGTGTAAGGTCTCTCTCCAGTATGAACTCTCATGTGTTTATCAAGATGGCTTTTACGTGTGAAACTCTTTCCACACTGATGGCACGGGTAAGGTCTCTCTCCAGTATGAACTCTCATGTGTATATTAAGATCGCCTTTAATTATACAACTCTTCCCACACTGATTGCATATGTAAGGTCTCTCTTCAGTATGAACTCTCATGTGTCTATCAAGATTGCCTTTAAGTGTGAAACTCTTTCCACACTGATGGCACGTGTAAGGTCTCTCTCCAGTATGAACTCTCATGTGTTTATCAAGATGGCTTTTACGTGTGAAACTCTTTCCACACTGATGGCACGTGTAAGGTCTCTCTCCAGTATGAACGCTCATGTGTCTATCAAGATTGCCTTTAAGTGTGAAACTCTTTCCACACTGATGGCACGTGTAAGGCTTCTCTCCAGTATGAACTCTCATGTGTGCATTAAGATGGCCTTTATTTATGAAACTCTTTCCACACTGTTGGCACGGGTAAGGTCTCTCTCCAGTATGAACTCTCATGTGTATATTAAGATCTCTTTTACATGTGAAACTCTTTCCACACTGAGAGCAGGTGAAAGATTTCTTGGCTGCTCTCCTTTGAGGATTATTTGGTGAGAAATTATTTTTATTCTTTGGGTGACTCAAAGATTTTTCTCCAGTTATGAAATCACGATGTTCCTCCTCCACTTCATTCAGTTCTTCACGTTCCTCTTTCACATCCATCAGCTCTACAATGAACAGTGAATGGATAACAAAAACATCAAAGTGAAAAAAGAAAGAGGTGTAAAAATGCTAAATCTTGACAAAATAATTTTTCATTACTATATTATTACAGAATGTGATACAGATACGGTTTCAGATTACTCAAGCCTCCACATGATAGATGTGGAGCATGTGAGATTTAAGGGGAAAAAAAGCGCACTTCGAAATTAAGAAAGATGGTTGACTGGATGCTGCTGAGTTCTGCTTTCTGTGTCATTATTTATTACAGTTTTAGAATATTTAACTAAAATGTAGATTTTCTGCATATTGCAGCACCATTTTGTGCTCCGTTCTGCATAACGCGGTGGCTCATTTTTGCTTATTGCGGCCCATTCGGCACATTTCGTGGCCAACCCACCGGCCCACTCGGTTCTCCCACTGGCCAGTCCGGCCCACTCGGCCCAAAGTGCATCGGCCTACCGGGAAAATGCCCGGTGGTTGTTGTTTTTTTTTAGACATGGGTTGTGAGTGCCCACAAAGGATACACCTCATGCATCCTCCGAATTCCTGTGAAAGAAGGTAAAATTCAAAGGCTGCGTTCGAAGTGCTTTTCTAAAATGAGACAGCCTCGATGACGTATTCAGCTGCCAAATGTGACCTCCGGAGAACACAGCTTTCATCCGCCAGCTCTTTTTTTCTCTTTACATGCTCCCTCTGGGTTCCAAAATCAGAAAGCACAACTTCTACGCTGATGAAACTCAAATCTACTTACCGGTTAAACGAAATGATCACATTGCATTACAATCTCTTCTAGCTTGCCTGGAGGAATTAAAAGGTTGCCTAGACAAAAACTTGTTTTTGAATAAAGATAAGACAGAAGTGATTGTCTTTGGTCCTACAGATAATTTTGATGTTAGTAATGCTGAATGCATTAATCTCAATGCTTTCCTCTCTCCTCAAGTACAGAATCTGGGTGTCCAGTTTGATAGCCAGCTGAAATTTGACAAACATATTAGTGCTGTCATAGGTTCCAGTTTCTTTCAGCTACATCTACTCTCTAAAGTTAAACCCTTTTTGTCGGAGAAACCTTTGGATATAGCAGTTCATGCTTTCATCACTTCTCGTCTGGACTACTGTAATTCTCTCTATTGTGGAATTTCAAAATCTCTTACAGCTCAACTTCAATTTGTTCAAAATGCAGCAGAAACATTTCTAAAAGGAGGTCGGAAGTACGATCATGTTACCCCCATTTGAAAATCACTTCACTGGCTGCCGGATAAAGCTAGAATTGATTTTAAAAATGTATTGTTTGTTTACAAGTCATTACACAACCAACTCCCAGTTACTTATCAGACTTACTACATCCTTACAATCCACCATGAAGTCTGAGATCCAGTGATCAATATCTCCTCAATATCCCACACTCAAGAGTAGAGGAGGGAGAGCCTTTTCGGTTGTGGGTCCTATTTTATGGAATAGATTCAGTTTCAGATTGTCACCTTCATTATCTGTTTTTAAATGTTCTCTTAAAACTCACTTTTCACTGGCTTTTAATAGTATGTAATGTTCTGGTCTTAAATTGTTGTGTGTTTTTAGAACTTTGTATTCATCATTTTGTATTGTACAGCACTTTGGTCAGCCTTAATGCTGTTTAATGCTATATAAATACAAATAACTTGGAACTTGAAAAGAACATGCTCACTGGAATTAGAGACAGGTGTTAAGACATCATTTAGCCCAGGTGCAAGCACCCTTACCACTTTCTCTCCCTGAAAGGGCACTCGACCACACATTGTTTCGACAACTTTATGCAACATCACAACATTATTGACCGAGATCTTGTTTTGAAGATGGGACCGTCGAACCTCTCTGTAAAGTCTTCTCCAGCATGAGTGAAGTCAAATGAAAACATGTAGTTTAAGATGGAGTACACATATTAGTTATACCAAGTGAATAATCTGAAAAATAACTTTAAATTGACTTCAGACTTAAAGCCATCTTTAAGGACTTTAAGCAGAAACCCAAATCCAGAGTCTCTGTTTCTGAAGGACTGTAATGACTTTTTCAAATTAAAATTGCACCTTTTTAAAAGTTAAAAAGTTTGAAAACTGAGCACTTTTAAAAGTACAATAAAGACTTTGATAAAACTCATCCTGACATGACAGTTGATTGTGATTAAAGTGTAAAACAACATACACACCGGCCCCAATCTGGCTAATCAGCTGAGGAGACGGATAAATGCATCCGGATGCGGCAGGTCGAGAGAGAGCCACACGCAGCTGTGTTGTGTGTTTAAGTTTTCATTAAAATATGACTTTGATGCTTCATCCGGTTCCCGCCTCCTCCTTGCCCATCCTTTATACTGTTACAAACATTAAAGGAAGAAACATACCTGAAGGAGTATAATCATCATCATCACTCTGTTGTTCTTCTGCTTTGATTTCATCATCATCTTCTGTCTGTTGTTCCTCTGTTGTGTTTTCCTCTTTTATCTCCTGCTTCACTTCAATCTTCACTGGTGTCTGCAGCATCTGCTGTTCTCCAGCATTAATCACATCCACCTGCTCTCTCATGATGAACATCTGAACACACAAACATCATCATTATAATGGACTGACATTCATCAAACTCAAAAATACTGAACATTTAATGATTATACACAAGAACTGCTGTTAAACAAAACCACTTTGTTTTTTTTATACGGTACAATTGGTTAGCTACAGAGCACAGAAACTTCCTGAAGTGTGGTGTTATGCAGCAGATGAGCCACAGGATGCTGGAGTCTCGTGATCTTCCCATTTCTTTCATAGAGAAAGGTTTTGTTTTTTACACTGGGGGAGGTGAATTGTGGGTCTGTGTTAGTGATGGAAAGTCAGATTATTTTTCGCAAACCTGTTCTTTCATACGTAGCATTTTCTGATATTTTCATAACAGCACTGTAGCTAGTAGTTTATCTTAACATTATATTAATATTGTTGTATGTGTTAAAGGTGCAGTCAGTTATTTTCCCCCACTAATAAAGTTTTACTCATAAAGAAATTGTAATTTTTAAACAAATGTATAAAATCATGACCGCTCACAGAAGATGAGGACTCTAGTCATATCAGTGACCTTATAAAAGCTGTTTTATTCTACATGGGGCAGGGGTGCCCTCATGGGGGTGACCATTTTAGGATCACATGACCAACTGAAATACTACTTGCTTAATCTCAGTAACCGTCTTTTTATTGGACACTTTCACTCATGGATTAAATGAATCATGGCTGATTGTGAATAGTGAATTTCTACAGTGGCATCTGTAACTGAAAACTATTGATTTTGAATGAAGCAGCATCCACACCACTAGGTGTCGCCAAACCTGTTTCTTCGGACGGTTTGCTTCAATGAACCAGTTAAAATATTATTCACCAGTTCTTTTACATCATCACATAATGACGTCACGATACATAATACGAATACATCGGCATCGTAGAATACGCACTCATAGAAGACACATTCATCAAAACCATATGTAGGCTCATCCTGCTGATCTTTACATTTTATTTAATTAAGTTATAATAATAAGAGTGTTTTTCAGTGTTTCATTCAGTCTTACTATACATGCTACATTAAAGTTTTGCACCTAAAGCACCAAATACTGACACGGATATACAAATGCGAATGTTCTACACATGTCTAAAGCATACAAAGTTATTAAACGTGTCTTAAATAACTCGTCCTTTTTTACAGAAACCATGACCCAGCTCATCACAACGTCAGATATAATCTGCATGCACAATACTCAATAGTAAAATGTGTTTATATCTCATGACGGAAACATTTGCCCCCCTCATTCAATTCATCAGTTCACGCATGTTCATCCACCGCTCACTGATCAGCAGTTCTCAGTATTATGTCCGAAAAAGGCGATTCTCTGTTCAATGTACTGTTGATTCGCAAACTTTTTCAAACGACTTGATGTACTGTTGACTCGAGAACTGCTGTGATCAACTCAATGTACTGTTGACTCGAGAGTTGCTGTGATCAACTCAGTGTACTGTTGACTCAAGAACTGCTGTGATCGACTCAGTGTACTGTTGACTTGAGAGCTGCTATCCTCGGATCAATGTACTCTTGACTCGAGAACTGCTGTGATCAACTCAATGTACTGTTGAATCGAGAGCTGCTATCCTCGGATCAATGTACTCTTGACTCGAGAACTGCTGTCCTGTGATCAGTGCATTGTTGACTGAGAAACTCAAGGTTAAAGACTGCTGAGAAACGACTCCATGTACTGTTGATGCGAAAGCTGCTGGCCCGGATCAGTGTACTGTTGACTCGAGAGTTGCTGTGATCAACTCAGTGTACTGTTGACTCGAGAGCTGCTGTGATCAACTCAGTGTACTGTTGACTCGAGAACTGCTATGATCAACTCAATGTACTGTTGACTCGAGAACTGCTGTGATCAACTCAATGTACTGTTGACTCGAGAACTGCTGTGATCAACTCAATGTACTGTTGACTCGAGAGCTGCTGTGATCAACTCAATGTACTGTTGACTCGAGAACTGCTATGATCAACTCAATGTACTGTTGACTCGAGAACTGCTGTGATCAACTCAATGTACTGTTGACTCGAGAACTGCTATGATCAACTCAATGTACTGTTGACTCGAGAACTGCTGTCCTGTGATCAGTGCATTGTTGACTGAGAAACTCAAGGTTAAAGACTGCTGAGAAACGACTCCATGTACTGTTGATGCGAAAGCTGCTGGCCCGGATCAGTGTACTGTTGACTCGAGAGTTGCTGTGATCAACTCAGTGTACTGTTGACTCGAGAGCTGCTTTCCTCGGATCAATGTACTGTTGACTCGAGAACTGCTATGATCAACTCAATGTGCTGTTGACTCGAGAACTGCTGTCCTGTGATCAGTGCACTGTTGACTGAGAAACTCAAGGTTAAAAACTGCTGAGAAACGACTCCATGTACTGTTGATGCGAAAGCTGCTGGCCCGGATCAGTGTACTGTTTACTTGAGAGCTGCTGTGATCAACTCAGTGTACTGTTGACTCGAGAGTTGCTGTGATCAACTCAATGTACTGTTGACTCGAGAACTGCTGTCCTGTGATCAGTGCACTGTTGACTGAGAAACTCAAGGTTAACCCTCTGGGGTCGGCAAACGCGCCGGCGCGTTTTGCTGTTTTTTTTTTCACATAGCAGCAACATAGACTTAAAATACTCCGTCATTTATGGTCATATAAATACAATCAATACATGATTATAAACTATAGATGGTCTTCTTTTTTGTGTACACTCATATTAACATCAAAACCTTGTGTTTTTTTTAAATAAATAAAATAAAAAGGTTGAGCTTTCAGCAGTCTCTGTGTTTACGAGCATACTTCAGAAACACGTCACTTAAATTAACTTAAACTCCGCGAATTCTTCTCACACAAACATGAAACATGTCTAAAGAAAGCTTAAAATGTCTACTTTTAAAATAAAACAATTCAAATGTAAAACAAATATTCTCCTGCAATGTAATCTGTATGAAACAAAGCGATGTACGGTTTTCCTGGCTCAGCCTCATTATCTCTAATGTGATCCCACCCACCAGCAGATCGCGCCATTCATACGCTAATGTGCTGAGGCGATCAAGGCAAATGGTAAACGCCCCCGACTGCGAGATTTGATGTAAACACAACACAACTCAACTTTTCTGCATGTTTGTAACGATACACAGGCGATCAAACTCTTGGCTATTAAGGAAGAGCTTAATATTTCTCAGGAGAAGAGCGGGACTCAGATGAACATTTGTATTTTGAAGAGAGACTTGATCCAGCAGAGGATACAATTTCAAACGAGTAAGTCATTTAGTTTTCATTAGCTGACATGCTATTTTATATAAACATGTACATATTTTACTAGTGGGACTGTTTCCAGACAGGATTCAAAGTTTGACATTTGACATTCAAAGTATTGACATGTCCTAATAGGCAAGTTTTAGTTACATGTAAATGTTGTTATTTACATTGTATGCTGTATGATATAAATATGATATGTAATATGATATAAAAATAATATGAATGTTTAGATTATATTTTAATGTGTTTATGCTGCCTCGTTATCATCAACAAAGCTTGTGCTTGCAAATATGTGTTCAGGTTAAATGAGTAAAATGCACTTCAAATATGCCCATATTAGAAAATCAGCATATTATCATATGTATTTTGGATCAAATAAATGCAGTCTTGGTGAGCAGAAGAGACTTATTTTAATGGTAGTGTAGGTCTAAAATTAAGTAAAGTCTTTATGTAAAGAAAATATATAGTCAAATTACTTCTTTTAACTTAAAACTTGATTTTGATCATTAAATCTCCTCACATTCATTCTCTTTGTCACATTCCTCATTGATAGGCCCAGAGGAGTGGTCTTTGTGTCCTCAGGTGTGAATCACATAAATATTCATGATCGTTCACGCCTCCTCGCATATTACCATTCAGCACTAAAATTGTCACACAAAAGTTAAATTACTATATTGTTTTGTATGAATGAGTGATCAGGATGATTTTCACATCATTTTGTAGCAAAAATTCTAGGCTACAAGACCCAGTTCTCAAAAGGCTTGTGGACAAATATTTATTATGTGTTATATGGCCTTATTTCAGTGACTTAAAATTTTCATTTTTTCAAAAACCATGCATAAACGTTATTTTCTCAAAAATACAAACCTGTACACACATGTTGCTCATAAATTATTGTAGCCCAGTTTGTGCTGAATACAGTGTTATCAGACTTTAGCCATTAATATGTTTTTAAGCAACTGAAAAAAGCACAAATGTCAAGGCATGTCAAAACTTCTCCAGGGCCCAAAACACCCTCAGACCCCAGAGGGTTAAAGACTGCTGAGAAACTACTCCATGTACTGTTGACTCGAGAACTGCTGTGATCGACTCAATGTACTGTTGACTCGAGAACTGCTGTGATCAACTCAATGTACTGTTGACTCGAGAACTGCTGTGATCGACTCAATGTACTGTTGACTCGAGAACTGCTGTGATCAACTCAATGTACTGTTGACTCGAGAACTGCTGTGATCAACTCAATGTACTGTTGACTCGAGAACTGCTGTGATCAACTCAATGTACTGTTGACTCGAGAACTGCTGTGATCAACTCAATGTACTGTTGACTCGAGAACTGCTGTGATCAACTCAATGTACTGTTGACTCGAGAACTGCTATCCTCGGATCAATGTACTGTTGACTCGAGAGCTGCTATCCTCGGATCAATGTACTGTTGACTCGAGAGCTGCTGTGATCAACTCAATGTACTGTTGACTCGAGAACTGCTGTGATCGACTCAATGTACTGTTGACTCGAGAACTGCTGTGATCGACTCAATGTACTATTGACTCGAGAACTGCTGTGATCGGATCAGTTACTGTTGACTCGAGAGCTGCTGTGATCTGCTTGTCTGTTCGGTCAAGTAAAATAGATTTTTCACTTGCCCCTTCAAAAATCCACTTGTCCAGGACAAACGTTTATGTAATTGTTGAATGGGGCTGATATGAAAGCTACCACACAAACACATACTCACAGTGATGTCCCCGTTTAGCAGTCCAACAAAGGCTGTTGAAATCTTGACTATATTGTTTTCATAATCGTTTGAAGCCAAAGATGTGATTGAAAATAAAATGTGATTGTTCGCCCAGCCCTACTCGAGACGCAAACGGTTTGAAACGTTTCGGTCAGATTTGGTGAACTGGATCAACTCGTTCACTAAAAAGAACCGGTTCAAAAGAACGACTCGATCATGAAATGGACATCACAATAAATGGTTTTACATTTATTTAAATACATTTGTCTCGTGTGCCCAAAAAATAAACTTTCAATCACAATGACGAAATATGATTAAATCACCGTTTACTCGAGTAATATTCAGCAGATGTGGTCAATTGTCGTTTTGTTGACAGAGATTTTGTCAATTAAGTATGTTATCAAAAACACATATTGACTGACTACAAAATAATATAATTATGAAAACGTCAACTCGTATAAGTTATCTGAAGATCAGGGGAACATGCTGCAATAACCTCTTTTAAGGGACGTTTTTAGGACATTAGCGCGACGTTTCTGGAACGTTAGTCAAAGTTTGTCAAGATTGAACTTTACCAACACGTCTTCAAACTGGACTAAAATATAAACATGAGTTTAGCCACAGACAGACAGAAAGTGGAAATAAACCTGTTCTGAAGTGTTTTAGTTGTTTTGTTCATCTCTTGCATATGACCAGTAATCCCAAAAGTATTTACACAAACTTGAGGAAACCAAAAAGCGTTTGTTTGTGTCCGTCTCTCCAATATATATTATCACCTTCATTGAACTCATTTACAGTCAGTCGCTGGATTTAAAGACTCATTTAAGCAGAATATTCTCACATTTTTGTTTGTTTCTCCTGAAAGGGATTTTTTAAAGCGTCTGTAACAAAACAAAGCGACATGCGTCGATAAAAACTTATTTTACACTCATTAAAACGCAAAAGAGAGAAAAACAACATATAACAATAACAACAACAACAAAATATAAGTCAAATTAAATATTAATCTCACAAATAATGTAAGACACATTAAACACGTACCGAACTGAGCGCTCAAACTGCAGCTGTGTTTGAATTCGTCCCTATTCACTATATACTGCACTATTTGGGCTTTCTTCTTCTTCTGGTGTTTTCTGTCGGTTTATAAAACAACTTCCGGTGAATTTCCGCCTCCTGCTGGACTGGAGTGAATAAAATACCCACATCTGATTAATCGGTCCTGCTGTCTAACTTTAAAATACTTTAAACTGTTTTACAACATTATACAGGAAAAGGTATTTGTAATGTATTCCGTTAGATTACTCAAGGTCAGTAATGTATTCTAAATACTTTGGATTACTTCTTCAGCAAAGGTATTTTTTCAATTGTTTTGACTATAAAAACTCTGCCAGTACAGTAACACAAAATACACAAAGAAGATCCTGCTCTTGTGACTTCCTTTGAACCGTTACAGTAACACACTACATTTATTCTGTTACATTTACTAGAAGAAAAAAAATACTTTAGAGTAAGTTTAAAAGAGGGTACTTTTTAATATTACTCAAGTCAATTTCTAATGAATTTGTTTTACTTCGTTACAATGGGCAGAAATCCTGTCATTACAATAATCAAATCAAATCACTTTATTGTCACACTACTGTCACTGTGTACACAAGTGCAACAGTAGGTGAAAGTCTTGTGTGCAGTTCCGAATAACATAGCAGTACCATTTACAATAAACAACATTTACACAACACAATTTACATAACAAATGTACACATACTTACACAACACAATATACAATGTACAGTAAACAATACACACAATTAGGGCACCAAAGGAGGGAGGTGTTGTTTACACTATTGCACCAGTTGATGAAATGGAAAAGGTACGGTGTGTTCACCGTTCACTTTTGAAGACCCGGGTCTGGAGAGAATCGCCGATTGTTGAGCAGCCTATTGGTCCAGTTAGTGGACCAAGGTTTTCCCTGCTAGATGAGGAGGTGGATGATGCTGATTTGATGGTGTTTGTGCCTGAGACCCTGCAACCTGCACAAGAGATTGCACCTGAGAGTTTGGGACGTTTAGGGTCATCCGAGTTCCCAAAAGAGTTATGGTTAGGTGGTACAGGTCCTGTTGCTGTAACATCAGGGGAGCCAGTTAATGGAGAGGTGAATCCTCTAGTTGTTGAACAGGAGGTATCCTTGAGCTCACCTTCGGTTTTCATTGGTGAAGGGCCAGTTGCACTACGCAGGACTGGGCGTACTACAGCAGGGCAGCACTCTAATATGTATCATCTTCCACGCACGGTGAGTGGGTTGGAAAGGGAGGTTGAGGGTCCCTCTGGCCCAGTGTCTAGTGCCATCTCAGTTTGGTTTATGCCCTGGGATTAACCATCTACTGTCTAGGTTGCAAGGGTTCCTTTTTTTGATCGTCAGGAAGCCAACACAGAAAAGGGGGGTAGATTGTAGTGGGGAAGTCCGCTATCTTCCCTAATAAACATATTTGGGTCGTAAGCCGATTAGCTGTCACCCTTGTGATAATAAGCGTTGGTTGCTTGACTACCATTCCCAGTAATATGAGTCGCAGCCGTGGGAATTTACGTGCGGGTCTTTCAGTTCTTTTCGTGGCTATGGCTGCTGTGCATGCCTCAAGTACGTCTGTGTTGTCATCATCGGTATGTATATAGGGGTGCTTGCTAATTTTGGGACGAAGGGCTGAAGGTAGCAGTCGTAATATTGTGTTTTTGTTTTAGGTGCGCTTCCTGGCATAACGGCATCGTCCATGCAAACTAGTCCATTGTTAAGGCTGTATTGTGCATGCCTTTGAACACATCTGCAGCGTATCGTCATCGTTGCGCTTCCTGGTACACCGGGAGCGTTTGTGTAAACGACTAGTCTGGGCATATTTTACATTCTGCATTGGAATAACACTGCTCTTCTGTTTTTGTTTATTGTAAAATTGTCTGTCTTGTGGTTTCATTTATGGATTTGTTTGGTATTCTTGGTTGGCTTGAGTTGTGTGTGTGTGTGTGTGTGTGTGTGTGTTATTTTGAATAGTGTCCTACATGTTAGCTTGGGGATGCTCTGGCTAATGCTGTTTATGTGGTGATGTAATGCCAGAGCAACATGGTGGCATGTGATTTTTATTGTAATGTGTTTGTTTTCTTTATTTCAAGTGTCCTTGTGATCTGAGCTTTATGTAACCTCTTATGAGGAGTGGTGAGACTGTTTGCATGTAGTATTTTTGTAGGTAATTTCTAGTTTAATTTGTTTCTTTTGTTTTTGATACATTTAATTGAGTTTAGCCAAGTTGTGCCAATGTTTTGTAGTATTAAACTTTGAACACTAATGTGTTAATTTTATGTGTTCACAGGACTTGGGTGCCAAAGGCAGGAAGGCCGGCTTTATTCTTTCACAGTGGGGCTGGTGACTGTGTGCAGTGCTCGTCACTGAAATCCTGATTTTGGGTGTGAGTGTGCACTTGTGAATGCTGTGATTCTCTATTATAGGTGTGATATAATCTCTGGTAGCCTGCCCCTGCCGGAAAGCCCCAGGTCCTTTGATTGTTGTAGGTTCATAATTCTTTTATAAACTCCAGTGGCACCTTGGCTAAGGCCTCTTTCATTTTAAAGTTTTGTCTTAAATTTTGTTAATAAAGATGAATATTTTTGTAATGTTATTCATGTCTCCGACCTTTCATTGAGTAAGAATAGATTTGGTCCTTTAGTTCCCTGGGTGAAATTCCCAGGGTGGCGTAGTCTTTGTCGTAAATGTGTGCCGTACTATAGTTACACTGTCCTTGTAGCAGCCTAAGGTCTATTGCCACATTGGGAACAGTGTGCACTGCTTTAAACACTTGTTTTTCAAATCTGATCTTTAGAACTCACTGTCAAATCAACTCTGTATATTCAGACTGTGTAGACAATATCCACTGTAAATTCATGAAATGTGCAGTAAGAAAAACATACAATTTATGAGCATTGAGAACATAGACAGAGAATACACACATGCTCCACAGGAAACAAATCAACATAAATAAAGTCATATACATGAGCTGTTAACTGTGGGTCATCATCATATTTCTATCAGTTCAGGTTAGAGAAATGGGATAACAATAAGTGACACTTCAATTAAGGCTCTCATTAATTAGTGGTGATCTGGATGAGTTAACGAGGCATCCAGGTGATGCAAATATTTCTCTGTTGGGCTATAAAAGTCCTGGTTTGACTGAAACTTCAGTATAGGCTGGTGACCGGTTGGAACGTGAAGGAGTAACTGAAAGTGAAATTCAACACCGCCTTTTTGGTTTTTGGCAACAGCTGGATTGAGAGTGGAGTGCGCATGGTAGGAAGTTTAGTTGACTCCGGAAATGGAGGAGGAAGCGTCAGGCGTGGAGAATGGAGGTAATGAATGGAATGTTGTTGAAAATCGAAAAAGAAAGAAAAACTGGGGTCAGATTTCGGATTCTGATAGTGAAAATGGAAGACATCTTTTAAGAAGGAAAAAGGAGGAATACAAGGTAATCATAAAAATTCGCATCCGAATTTGAATCTGCAATAAATCCGCTGAAATTAACTAAAGCGATTAATGACGAGATAGGGCAGATTGACAATGCAAAAATGTTGAGGGGTGGTAAATTGTTATTATTTTGTAAAGATAACAAGCAACAGAAAAAGGCACTAGGAATGAAGATGTTACTGGGAAAAAAGTAAGTTCAATTCCTGAAGAGAAGAAATGGGTAAGAGGGGTAATAACAGGAATTCCGATTGACATGACAACAGAAAGAATCAAAAAGAATATTTCGGGAGCAGAAGTGAAGTGAGAAGACTTCAGTATGTCAAAGACAAAGAAAGGAAGGATAGTCTATCTGTGATGATACATTTTGATGAGGATAAATTACCTGAAATGATATATTTAGGATACATGAGCTATATGGTTAGACCCTATGTACCTCCCCCGTTAAGATGTTTTAAATGTCAAAGATTTGTTCATGTTGCAGCAGTTTGTAGAGGGAAGCAAAGATGTGCAAGATGTGGAGGAGAGCATGATTACGGTAAATGTGAACAAGGAGTAAATCCCAAATGTTGTAACTGTGGGGGAGAGCACAGCGCAGGGTACGGAGGATGCCAAGCGAGACAAAAAGTCTTGAAAGTACAAAATGTTAGAGTGGAAGATGGGTTAACATATGCTGAGGCCCTGAAGAGAGTGGAACAGGAAACAAAAACAAAAGAAATTGAGAGAGTTGTACCTCAGAGAATGAATAAAGGCATAGAAGAGACTGAGAAGGATACACTGGAGATTGATAAAGTGTCTTTTGTAGCATTTATAGTTGAAGTGGTAAATTGCTCAGCACAAACGGAAAGTCGGACAGAGAGAATTAAAATCATAGTGAGAGCAGCAGAAAAGTATTTGGAAATAGAGGGAATCAATGTGGAGATGATAAATGAAAAACTAAAAGTACAGGTAGGAAACACCCAGACAACATGTGGTGGTTCATAATGGTGTTATTAATATTGCAATGGAACGCAAGAAGTTTGATTGCAAATGGACAGGCATTTAAGAACTTTATATTAAAACAAGAAAGATGCCCAGATATAATATGTGTTCAGGAGTCTTGGTTGAAACCATGTCTTAATTTTACATTACAAGGATATATTGCAATACGTAGAGACAGACCAGGTGGAAATGGAGGGGGGATAGTAACTTTCATAAAACAAGATATAGGACACAGGATAGTTGAGATTAATCAGGAACATGAGGTAATGGTAGTTGAAATATGGGAAGGAACAGAAAGTATAAAAATAGTAAATCTTTATAATCCATGTAAACTAAATATAGGAGATTTGGAAAAAATAGATGACAATGGTAAACAAAAGATGGTATGGTGTGGAGATTATAATTCTCATAATACATTGTGGGGGAGTGAAAATACAGATCATAATGGATTGGTAGTGGAAGAAATGTTAGATTTAAGAGGATTAGTGTGTATAAATGATGGGTCAGGCACCAGAATTGATATAGGAAGTGGAAAGATGTCAGCTATCGATTTAACTTTGGTATCAGATAATTTAGCAAGGAAAAGTACTTGGAAAGTAATAACTCACAATAACATAGGTAGCGACCATTTTCCAATATTATGTAAAATAGGAATAGATATTCAAAAAGAAAAGGTAGAGAGAATACAAAGATGGGCATTTAACAAGGCAAATTGGGAGAATATTTGGAGGGGTTTCTGGGTGTAATAGAGGATGTAGATGAGTTGAATAAAAATATCTGTAATGCAATACGGAGAGCAGCAGTAGAAGCAATAGGAAAAAAGAAATCAGGGAATAGAAAAAAGGTGGTTCCTTGGTGGAATGAGGAATGTAGTGAGGCAGTTTATATAAGAAATAAAGCTCTTAGGAAAGTAAGAAGTATTAATTTTAATGATTTAATAAACTATAAAAAGGCACAAGCAAAAGTGAGGCGTGTAATAAGAATAGCAAAGAGGAAATATTGGAGGGAATTTTGTGGAAGTATTGGTGAAGATGTTGAAATAAACAAAATATGGGGGATGATTAGAAAGATGAGAGGAATTCAGAGATATAGTAGCATACCAGTTTTAACAGATAAAGGGAAATCAGCAGTTTCAGATGAAGAAAAGTAGAAGTATTAGCAGAAACATTTATGAAGGTGCATAGTAATGATAATATTCCTGAGGAAATGAGAAAATATAGGAGACAACGCATTAGAGAAAACCCTAAAATGTTAGAAAAAAGAGGGCATTCGGGTAGTGTAATAGAGGCTGAGATTACAATGTATGAAATGAAGAGAGCACTCTCAGGGGTAAGGAAAACTTCTCCAGGAAAGGATGAAATTTGTGTAGAGTTGATAAAAAATTTATCAGAAACATCATTAAAGATAATTCTTGGATTGTTTAATAAAGTATGGGAAACAGGGAATCTTCCTTCTGAGTGGAAACATGGGGTCATAGTGCCAATTGCTAAACCAGGGAAAGACAAAGCTCAACCAAGCAGCTATAGGCCAATAGCATTGACATCAAACTTATGTAAGCTTATGGAGAGAATGGTGATGTTAAGGTTAGTATATTTTATTGAGAAAAAGGGCTTATTTTCACAATACCAGAGTGGTTTTAGGAAGGGGCGCAGTACTATGGATAAGTCTGGAAGCAGCAATAAGGAAGGCTCAAGTAAATAAAGAGGTAGTAGTTGGAGTGTTCTTCGATATAGAGAAGGCTTACGATATGTTGTGGAAAGAGGGTTTATTAATGAAACTTGATAAAATGGGAATTACAGGAAAGATGTATGATTGGATCAAGGATTTCTTATTGAATAGGACAATACAAGTTAGAATTGGGACAACATATTCTCAAATATACTCTATAGAAAATGGAACTCCCCAAGGTAGCGTATGTAGTCCAATACTTTTTATCAATATGATTAATGATATTTACACACAAATTGACACAGGAATAGGGAGATCACTGTATGCAGATGATGGCGCAATATGGAAAAGGGGAATAAATGAAATTTGTAGTTAAAAGTCTGCAGGGGGCAGTAAATAAAGTAGAAAACTGGGCAAATGAGTGGGGTTTCCGGTTCTCAATTGCAAAAACGCAGGTAATATGTTTCACAAAAAGGAGAAAAAACATTAAAGTAAGTATAAAAATGTATGGTCAGGAATTAGAACAAGTTAAAATATTAAGATTTTTAGGTATGTGGATGGACTCTAAATTAACATTTGGTATTCACATTCAAAAGCTTGTAGACAAATGTAAAAAAGGAATAAATGTAATGAGGTGCTTGGCTGGGGTTGAGTGGGGAGCAAGTAGACAGTCTTTAAGAAGAATATATAGCTCATTAATAAGACAAGCAATAGATTATGGTAGTTTGATATACTGTTCTGCATCAGAAACATGGCTCAAAAAGATCAAGGTAATTCAGACTCAAGCTCTAAGGATCAGCTGTGGAGCATTTAGAACATCTCCAGTACCATCAATCCAAGTAGAGATGGGAGAAATGCCACTAGAAGTCCGTAGGAGAAAGCTAAGAAAGAGATACTGGTTTAATATAAAAGGACATGATGAAAGACACCCAGTTAAAAAGGTACTGGGAAACTGTTGGGAGTATGAGTATGGGAGAATAAATAGTTTTGGCTGGGTAGCAAATAAGGAGGCACAGGAAATGGGTATAACCGAGATAGTGTAATAGAGGCTGAGTTTACAATGTATGAAATGAAGAGAGCACTCTCAGGGGTAAGAAACTTCTCCAGGAAAGTTTCTCCTTCTGTTATAATTTCATCTATACCCCCTTGGTTATATCCAATGCCAGAAATAAACTTATTCATACACAAGGAGATACACAAGAAAGAACATAATTTGCCATTAAAAGTAATCGTTCAACAATACATAAATCAAACATACAACAACATGACTCAAATATTCACAGATGGATCAAAAGATCCAAAAACAGGTAGAGAAGCTGCTGCAGTATATATTCCTCAGTACAATATTAAAATATCAAAAAGAGTAACCGATCATATATTTGTTTTTACAACAGAACTGATAGCCATATCATTAGCCTTACAATGGATAGAAGAAAAGCAGCCTAATAGTAGTGTGATATGTACAGACTCACAATCAGCTTTGCAAAGTTTAGAAAGTGGAACATCTTTAGCAAGACAAGATATTTTAAATGAAATATTACAGAAATTATATAGCATAAAGCACGTAGGTGTAAGGGTGAGTTTTTTTGTGGGTGCCAGCCCATGTCGGAGTAAAGGGGAATGAGGAAGTTGATAAACTGGCAAAGAAGTCATTGCAAGATCCTGAGATCAACATTAGCGTAAAGATGAGTAAAGTGGAAATGAAGGGGCTGATTGGGACTGAAGTAAAAAAGAGGTGGCAGAGGATATGGGACAATGAAACAAGAGGAAGACATCTGTATAGTATACAAAGAAATGTGGGGGTGGAAAGAACAACTGTTAATAATAGGAAAAAGGATATGATATTGACAAGATTACGTATTGGACATACAACATGAAATCTAAGTTTACATAAAATAGGTAAACATGAAAGTGGTAATTGCGATAAATGTGGAGATCCAGAAACAGTAAATCATATATTACTATAATGTATAGCATACAATAGAGAAAGACTTGAATTAATCCAGTCACTAAAGGATAGGGGTGTAAGCAATTACTCACTTAAGGAAATATTAGGAGAAGGAACAGATTATATAATAGATGAGAATGTATTAACATTTTTAAATGATACTGATCTGGTTAAAAAGATATAATTCTTATTATTCTTATTAAATTTTTTTTTTTTTTTTTTTTTTTAATATATAAACAAGTGTATTCTACCAAGTAGTGCTCCATACTCCAATCCAGTAGGTGGCGGACAATGCACCTTTAAGTTGGTTTGCCAACCGCCATTTAAACAGAAGAAGAAGAAGAAGAAACTTCATTATAGCTGGATTGGTTTTCATAGTAGTTCATCTTGTGGTCAAACATGAGTGCTGTTAAAATTGCCATTGTTCTGGCTCTTTGTCATCAGTTGCTGTGGAATGGTGAGTTTATTTTTGTGTCTGAAGCAGTACCAGATCTCATTGTGTTCTACTAAACATGTGAAGGGCTGTTCTGCATTTAAATCACAAATGTGTACAAGACATCGGAGTCTTTTGACTTCCAAGTGGAAGTGTGTTGCAGATGAGCAAACCATGTAAACCCAAACCTCTCCAGATGTAAACATGCACATCAAATGGACATCTGGGTGATTTAATGTGTGCTATCAGGGAGTAATAGTGAAACTGATTCCATTATGCCACATTTGTTTACAAGCTTCTGTGTTTTCTCAGCTCTTGGTTCTTCAGTTGAACATGGTTCTTCTATTGACTCATCCTGGAGTGCTGTTAGGCGAGTTGTCCGAGAAGATAAAGGTGTGTATTTGTTCCTTCCATCTGACATGCTGGGTTTCATTTTCCCCTACAGTCAGTAACTCGCAGGTTAAAGATTGCACTGCTTTCTGTATTTTAATAAGTCCTGGTTTGAAGAAACTTCTCAATGTGATTTTCAATTAAGCTCCTGATTCATCTGCAATGGTACCTGGACCCATGGCAATGCCACCTTGGTCCATGATGCTCCTGATGGCAACGCTACCTTGAACCAGTATGCTTCTGAAAACAATGCCACCTTGGTCCATGATGTTCCTGAGGGCAACACTACCTTGAACCAGTATGCTTCTGAAAACAATGCCACCTTGGTCGACGCTCCTGAAGGCAGAGCTTGGTGGGCCTGGTAATGGTGACTTAACCCAGACCAATTCTACAGGATCTGTCAGTGTTGGTTTGAGGCAGGACTTTCCTTGTAGGATCTGATTCTATTGACCAGTATAACTCTTTGGACCAGATGCTTCTTTACCCAGTGATGTCAGTAGTATGAGGCAGGACACATTCTGCAACTGATCTGTAGATTCTTGACATGTTTAATAAACCATGATTTGCTCCAAGCTTGTGTTCCTCTTGCTTCTGGTAAATTAAACTTCAATCTTGCACAGCAGATTGTGGTGGGTGTTCAACTTGCACTTTCATTCAGCTTTATCATCTGTCCCTTTTTTTTTGGGGGGGGGGGGGGGTTAGTATCGTGGCACTTAACCACTATCCAAACCCATTGTACTGCTTCAATGACTAGTGACTGTTCAAACATCTCAATTGAACACCATAATCAAATCATTTTGTCACACTACCATGTACACCAGTGCAACAGTAAGTGAAAGTCTTGTGTGCAGTTCCGAATAACATGGTACCATTTACAATAAACAACATTTACACAACACAATTGACATAACAAATGTACACAATATAGAATACACAAAAAATATGGTTGAGGGTATATAAAATATATATACAGTTGTTGAATTGGGGAGAATATATTTGACAGTCCAGTGTGAGATTATAGATTAATAAAGTGCAGTGCTAATTATTGATCCTGATCAAGTGTTCAAAAGTCTGATTGCTTGGGGGAAGCAGCTGTCATGTAGTCGGCTGGTGCGGGTCCTGATGCTGCGATACCGCCTGCCTGATGGAAGCAGTGAGAGCAGCCCATGACTCGGGTGGCTGGAGTCTCTGATGATCCTCCGAGCTTTTTTCACACACCGCCTGTTATATATGTCCTGGAGGGAGGGAAGCTCACCTCCGATGATGTTTCTGGCAAATCGCACCACCCTTTCCAGGTCTTTGCGGTTGTGGGTGGTGCTGCAGCCAGTCAGGATGCTCTCTACAGTGCTGGTGTAGAACCGTGTGAGGATGTGGTGGTTCATTCCAAACTTCCTCAGCCGTCTCAGGAAGAATTGGCACTGGTGAGCCTTCACAACAGCCTCAGTGTGGACGGACCATGTGAGTTCCTCAGTGATGTGGACACCGAGGAACTTGAAACTGCCTACTCTCTACACTGGTGCTCCATTAATGGTGATGGGGCTGTGTTCTGTCTTTCCTCCTGAAGTCCACTACAATCTCCTTGGTCTTACTGACGTTGAGGGAGAGGTTGTGCTCCTGACACCAGAGTGTTCACCTGTTTCATCATTGTCAGTGATCAGACCTACCACCGTCGTATCATCAGCAAACTTAATGATGGCATTGGAGCTATGTATTGCCACACAGTCATGTGTGTATAGGGAATACAGGAGTGGGCTGAGAACACAGCCCTGTGGGGCTCCAGTGTTGAGGGTCAGTGATGATATGTTGCTGCCCATTCTAACCACCTGACGTCTGCCTGACAGGAAATCCAGTATCCAGCTGCAAAGCGAGCTGTTTAAGCCCAGAGCCCGGAGTTTCTCATCAAGCTTGGAGGGCACTATGGTGTTGAATGCTGAGCTGTAGTCTACAAACAGCATTCTCACATATGTGTTCATTTTCTCCAGGTGGGAGAGAGCAGTGTGTATTGTAGATGCAATGGCATCATCAGTGGAGCGGTTGTTGCGGTAGGCAAACTGCAATGGGTCCAAAGAGGGGGGCAGAACAGAGCAGATGTAATCTCTGATTAACCTCTCAAAGCATTTGCTGATGATGGGGGTCAGAGCAAAAGGACGCCAGTGATTTAACAAGTGATTTTGGCTTGCTTCGGTACAGACACAATGGTTGATGTTTTGAAGCATGTGGGGACTACAGACAGGGAGAGGGACAGGTTGAAAATGTCCGTAAAAACACCAGGCAGTTGATTCTGATGATGTGGTCCGGAATGCCGTCTGGACCCACGGCTTTACGGATGCTCTCCCATCGGAAGGATCGGGTTACATCCGCAACAGAGACAGAGAGTGAACCAAACTCTGTAGCGTCAGCCGCGAATACTCTCTCCACGAGGGCGGTGTTATTGTCCTCAAAACGAGCATAAAATGTATTAAGCTCATCCGGGAGAGAGGCAGGAGTTTTTATTCCGTTTATAGTCTGTGATGATGTTAATTCCCTGCCACAAACTTCTAGAGTCTATGGTTTAATTTGAATGAATGCATAATTTGAGAGACACCAAGACAAGCGGGGGCTTAAGCGAGTAAAGACACTGAAAGAGTTTGAATCCAGGGTGTGCTGAGTGACTCCAGCCAGGTCTCCTAAGCAACCAAATTGGCCTGGTTGCTAGGGAGGGTAGAGTCACCCAATCTGAAGATCCGTCAGCACGCCGGTCACTGCTATCACAGTGGTGGGGTCCAGATAGTTTGGTTCTCCTAGCTTGGTTGGTTTCAGGCTCTTTGCGAGCATCTTCATCATCGCTGTTGCAGCCCAGACAACCAGGGAAGCCCTTTGTGGTTTTTGCAGCATCAACACTTTTAGTAACCTCATATGCTCTCTCTCAATATACGATACATCCCACGGTGCCAGAGGAACTCACAGACATTTCCGGTAGTCTGGAGCGCTATCTGGAGTGTGTAGGATCAGACAGCGGGTTTTTAAACAACCAGAAGAGTCTTGCTCTTGCTGTGCAGCTCTGAGGTGCTTGTTAATCTCTTATTCTCTGGCCCTCCAGCGGTACTTCCAGTGTTTTTAAAGTTTATAAAGTCATAGTATATTTCATTCTACATCATTGTTATTGTAGGCCGCAATTGTTTTCCAAAGTTTCAGACCGCATCAGAGTAATTCAGAGTATTATATCAATAAAAGTCAATAAAAAAATCAAATATATAACATGTCATTCCTCATACATATCTTCACTGGAGGAATCAGTTTTAATGATTTTAATGAGGGTACTCTCTGGAAATTTGGGGGAGTAACCAATCCAATAGGTAACTCTATAACTTTGCCATACATTTGTAATATTTACTCTTCAAATCAATAAATCAGTGGTTAGCTGCTGGATTTAAATTTAGACCCTCAGAACAATTTAGGCACTAATTAATGGCATTCTGGAAAATCATAAAGTGATCATATAAGACTGAAATAAACTTTTCCAGAGAAATTTTAATCCACATTATAAATGGCAAAGCAGTAATGAGCGCAGTAGGATCAATCAGATCAATCACATCATTTTCAGTCTTCTTTGTCACCTGATTTCCTCCTGCAGTATTAGTAACCTCTATAAAATCATAATTCAGCCGGAAGTTTTTTTTAGCTTGTGGGTAGAAGCTTGGCTGCTTAAAGAGGGATTTAAATTGAAACAAACACACGATTGGAATCTGCTGTTTGATGGGGAGGGAATATACAGGTCACTCAAATAGTGTGAATCTGGGGACACCAGATAGAAGTTACCTTCTGGCTCCCCCCATATTATCTGAGGAAGGGACCCTAAATAGTGAGATTTTTCAAAAAAAAAATTGATACTTCTACTCACAAGTGAGCAGACAGTCATAAATTGGGATTATTTACCTCAACCACACTCTTCTGTTAGAATCTTTTTATAATTCCTCCCACATTTCCCTTCACTACTTGTGGCCGGTCGGTTTGTATGGAGTACACCCGAGCAACTGACTCAATCTGTCGCAACCCTTGAGTTTGATTGCACCATTAGGTTACCGCTCTCGGGATTTATTGTGACAGAGACACCCCAAGTTTAAAACACACGCTTAGTGAGCGTTCCACTCACTCTTCAACTGCAAAAACAAAACATAATATCCCTACCAATTTAATCTGTTTTATTGCTACGTGCGTTCAAGGAGATGGAAACTCAGCGTCCCAGATCTAAGTGGCACTCGTCAGACACTCCACCCGAAATCCGGTCCTGGCTCCACTGTTCCAAACAGGCCTCCAAGGTCTTTGTCTCCATGAACCACTCTGCCCTTAAGGCAGGCCTCCCAGGTCTTATAATTACACTATTCATTTATTGCAGTAAAAACTGGCCTCCCAGAGGTCTTCTAAGACATATCACACAACACTTTGCATTCATACAAATAATTTAATGTACTTATTCCTTCATATGTAACAATTTTCATTCTTATACATATAACGTAACGATCAATAATTTACTGTATTCTCAATAAATTTTTTTTAAATGTAGTTACTTACAGGGGCGGCATTGGTTGACACCCACACCTAAATCTAAACTATGCAGATTTTGATTTAACAGGCTCTGGTCACCTTTTAAATGGGCCCATGTATGGGTATCAATCAGCCACCGCCTCCTGGTGTCATTTTCAATCGCTCCGCATCACGTCAGGGTCACCAAATTCTGTCGTGTTCTTTTTTGAGGAGACGAAGTCAAGTTTTCGAAGTATAAATTGTATTTATTAACAAGAAAGAATAAGTACAGAAATCATTTAGCCAGCTGGAGTCTTCTTCACCCGTAAGCTCCGCTCAAAAAGACCCTGTTTCTCCAGTGTTCCCTTCTATTCTACATTTCTGACCCAGGGTGTGTTCCTTTGTTCTCAGGTTTTTACTCTTTTGATTGGCTTATTTTTGCCACCGGGGCATCTCCAATATTCTAAGAGATAAGTTCCACTCATTCCGTTGGTTTGTTTTTGCTGCAGTGGGATTACTGGTTTTGCCTCCCATTGGTTCATTCTTATCAGTTTTTGCATAAAGAATTTCCAATGTAGGTACTGTTTCAAGGTTCCCCTAAAGAATTTCCAATGTATAAACTGTCTCTAGGTTCCCCTCATCTCCTGTGTCAGAAATGCAGCTGCAGTTTCCTTTTAGCATTTTTGGTTTTACATATATTTTCTAGTTAGTTACACACATCATTCATCATTTGTTAACAGGCATACTTTGTTTAAGATTAGTCACACACATATATACTGATTAAGATTGCAACACACAACAGTGATGACAACAAACTATAGCTGGTGCTAGCCAGACATCACTTCAGTCTTTAATGATGGACTTCAACAGGATGAACTGATGCAAACTCCAACTGTAAGACATCGGATACTTCATATGCCACTGTAAGGTGGGGTGCCAATGTGTTTGCATTCAAAGGCAAAGAGCAAATGTATGATCTTTGAGAAAATCAACATATGAACTTTCTCACAATTAGCAACTCTTCTTGAGGCACCACACCCCACTGAGCAAAGATTGCAAATTCACACCTCATTGTTGCCCTTCCACGTCTGTCCCATTCTCTCCCCTCTCCTCCTCATCCATTCCCCTTCAGCTCAGAATCACCTTAAACTCACCTAAGATCTGTATGTATCAAAAGACCTAGTGTAACATGTTTGGCATCATTTTAAATGTCTCAGTGCGACTGGTATAGTGTTCTTTTTCCCAGGTGTGTAAAACTTAATGACAACAAAGTTATAAGGTCTTTGCCAAATACTGAATAATTCTGGAGATCTATCCCCTTCCTTGAAGTTTTAACACCAGGAAGTCAAGAACCCATTCACCCCCAAATTCTCATTGTTCAAAGGATAATACCATTTGGTACACAATATGTATTCTGTCTGGATATTTAAGGAAAGCTGGCCCAGAGCTCAGGGGTCTCTGTAGTCAGATGATCCCACACCTCAATGTGTGAAACTTTAATAACAGGAATCTGCATTCAGATTTCATATGCTTTGCAATTACGTGTAGTTTTCTCAACTGCCAGGTATGTTCTTTGACTTGTTTCTTTAACTTGTGTTTTAAATCCTACCTGGCAAATAAATTGTTACTTTTTGACTTATTCTGTATTCCTCTGAAATCATTTATATCAATACTGGGTCTTTAAAATAGGAGGAACCAAGCAGGAGAATACAGTTTTAAGAATCATTTATATCATAACTGAAGCTTTAATGTAGGAGGAAGCCACTTAAAGACTATCAGTTTGAATTTCATTAGAAACTGATCAAAAGGTAAATGAACAGAAGAGGATTCAGAGTAATCAATAACTTAAATGATTAAAATAAATGAATGATCAGAAAGTATTTAGAGCTTTAATCTAAATTAGAGGCCAACTTAAAATTGAAGTCAGATCAAATTAATAACGGGATGAATTTGTAAAGTGCAAATGATTAACAATAATTGCTTTACTTCAGTGCTCAGAAAAGACAGAACAACGCAGAGACCTTCAAGGGGCAAATCTACCTATTCTTAGCAGTTTTGCCTGCCTTTTTACACAACTGAGTCAAATTTTAAAAGATCAGCCATTTATCTGACTTAAGAAAACACATTTTTGCATATATACAGTGAAATTTATTTGTTTTCACATATCCCAGCAAAGCTGGGATATTTGAGTGCAGGGTCAGCCATGATGCGGCACCCCTGGAGCAGATATGGTCAAGTGCCATGCTCAACGGCCCAACAGTGATCATTGTACCAAGGTAAAGGATTTTTCTCTTTAACTTCCTTTAATCGAAGGGGAGCGACACTATCTAGAGTGCTAGAGAAGACTGTATCCATATTTTCGGTGACAAAATCAAGTTCTTCTGAACTTGTTGGCAAACTGAGTATTCGAGAAAAATCTTGAAGATTATTAGAGAAGCTATCTTTAGTAGTTGAAAGAATAGTTCTACCTAAATGATAACATTGCATAGATTGCCTTACCTTTGCTAAGCACAGCATACATGAGACAAGGTAACGATCTGAGATATCATCACTCTGTGGCGAAATTTCTATTTTATCAACATCAATTCCATGACAAAATTTGATCAAACATATGATTTTGGTGATGAGTTGGATCTGTCACATTTTGTCTATCCCCAGAGCTGAGAATATTGATAAATACTAATTCCAGTGTATCATTTTCATTATCTATGTGGATGTCACTGACGATTAAAGCTCTATGTACAGCAACCATTAGATCTGACAGAAAAATCTGTAGATTCTCCAAGCAAATCAGAATATGACCTTGGTGGTCTACATACTGTTGCAAGAAAATAGATTATTTTTTTTATTTATATCTGACAATGTCACATCATTATAAACATTATCATCATTATATGATTCAAACCTTTGAGTAACACTGAAAATATCACAACACTCAGATATCCAGCCGTTCAATGACACTAATCTAAACCAATCCTCGTTGCCACAATGACCAGGGCCATAGCACATTACAGTGTCTGACATAATTTTTGCAAGTTCCCACACCTCTTTAACATTATCAGGGACAGCAGATGTAAACTAGCTATTAGCTCATTCTGGTGCAATTACTTTTAATTGTGCATTGTCCCTGTAAAAATAAACAGAAAAATGAAAAATGAAAAAATGGAGGGGGCCATAGCACATTACAGTGTCTGACATAATTTTTGCAAGTTCCCACACCTCTTTAACATTATCTTTAGTGATCTCTGACCGGTAAAGCTGAACACTGTTAGTGCTGACATGAATAACAAAGCCAGCACTTGTAAATTTGATCTTATGTCAAATGCTCTGGCACATGAAATGCATTTAACAATAGTGGCTGGAGTCTCTATTTTCACATTCCTTACAATAGTCACCAATAACAAGGGCGCTTTCAACATCTCTGTGGGTGCATCACTAAGTGGGGAAAATCGATTGGAAATCCTAACAGGAACGGGAGAATGGTGTCACTTTGCCCTATAGGAATGCTCCAGAGACATCACCCAAATTCCCTGCTGCGGGGGCTCTCCAGCTGGAACCAAAGTGTGTGTGTTGCTCACTGTATTATCCACAAACAAAACAGTCTCTACTGGCTACTCTTTTTCACAGACCTCCACTAGCATTCGGAAGCATGTCTCCAATTCATTAACCTTCTCCGTCAGCCTGGTTTCTCCCTCGCGCCCCCTGAGCTGGATGATGACTTCACTGCTGCATCGGAGAGCGTTCCGGCGTCTGATGCGGAAGATTCAACTGGGCTGCCCCCCCCCCGGTTCCTTTCTTCCCAGAAGCTTAAGATGAGCTGACGAGTTCGTGGAGGGCACCTTTTTTTGCCCACAAATGACCTCCTCGCTCATCCGCTCTCACTATTTTTGTCGGTGGGGCAGTCCACGGGTACACGGAGGACCCCAGGTGGATAGAGCGGTTGCTAACCACCTGTGCCTGGAAAACCCCAACCACATAGTGGGATTGCCCGGTGCTCCCCTCCAAGGCCTGTAGGATGACGTCTTCACTCACCGCCAAAGCCTACAGCGCCACTGGACAGGCTACCTCCGCCCTGCAAGCCACAGCCCTCCTGCAAGTTCACCAGGCCAAGGCGCTTAAAGATCTGCACTTGGGAATTCCTGACCCCGACGTGCTGCAGGAACTGCGCTCTGCAACTGACCTTGCCCTCAGCTATGAAATATCACAGCGCAAGCACTCGGGCAAACGATGGCCACCCTCGTGGTCCAGGAACGTCATCTCACGCTGAACCTGGTCGAGATGCGGAAAATCGACAAAGCCCGCTTTCTCAACGCCCCCGTCTCCCAGTTCGGCCTATTCGGAGACACTGTCGAAGACTTTGCCCAGCAGTTTTCGGTGGTGAAGAGACAGATGGAGGCCATATCTCACATCATGCCTCCTCGCCACATCAGCGCGACCTCCACTCCGGCGTCCCCTTGCATATCCCAAACAACAGAAAGTTCCGCCTAAACCTGAGCCCAGCTCTCAGCCCCAGCGTCAAACATCCCGCCGGAAGCACGTGCCCTCCATCTCCCGAACCTCTTCCAGGACCCGGAAGGCTCCAAAGCATTCCTTAGATGGGAAACCCAGGGAACGAGATGACCGCTGCGGAGATGGAGACCAGACCACTCCATTCCCCGGTGGAGGGCCAGGAGGAGAATTTTTATTTTCCTTATTTTCTGTTGCCACACCCCATTCAGGCTGCGATACACACATTGTCAACAAAAGAGCGATTTCCTCATTCCCTGGGTCATCTGGCTCGCGGGAGCACTTCTCATGGCAACCTACTGCCAAATCTGCAATCTGCTGGCAAGCACCTGTGGTTCCGGCACACCTACCTACTCCCTCTCACTGCGAAGCCCTGTCAGGTACGTCGAAAACAGTCATCCCCCTAGTGCCCCTCGCGTGGAGTTTGGACATGTGGCTTTCACTTCCCAACCTGTCAGTACCATCCAACTCGGCTATGGGATTCAATTTGCCAGGCGACCGCCCTCTTTCAGTGGCATCTGCTTGACTTCGTTATACGGCGAGAAAGTCAGCACCCTACGGGTGGAGATCGCAACTCTCCTACTCAAGGACGTGATAGAACCAGTCGCTCCAGCCGAGATGATGAAGTATTTCTACAGCCCTTACTTCATCGTACCCAATAAAGCTATGACCAATCTTGGACCTGTGAGCTCTCAACCGGACCTTACACAAACTCCTGTTCAAGATGCTTAAGCAAAAAACAAATTTTAACATGCGTTCGACATCAAGATTGGTTCGCATCAATAGACCTGAAAGGTGCTCAGGGACTCAGACTTTAGGGCTTCAGGTCAACTGGGAAAAGAGCAAGCTTGCCCCAGTTCAGAGCATCTCGTTTCACTGCATGGAGTTAGACTCAGTCTCAATGTTAGCATATTTCACAAACGAGCACGCACAGTCGGTGCTGAAATGCCTCACGTTGCTCAAACTAGGCAAAGCGGTTCCTCTCAAACAATTCCAGGAGCTCCTGGGGCATATGGCATCCTCCGCTACGGTCAAGCCGATGGGGTTGATGCATATGAGACCGCTTCAGCACTGGCTTCAGTCTCGCGTCCTAAGATGGGCATGGTGCCACAGCACATACCGTGTGTTCATCACCCCCTCTTGTCGCCAGACTCTCAACCCCTTGACAGACCTCTGTTTTCTGCAGACAGGAGGCCCCTTACAGCAGGTGTTCTGGTGCATTGTGGTTACCACAGACGCCTCCTAACTGGGTTGGGGCACCGTGTACAATGGGCACCCAGCCCCCGGCTCCTCGACAGAGCCCCACTTGGGTTGACACATCAACTGCCTAGAATTGTTGGCTATATTCCTTGCCCTGTGGACATTCCTCCTGCTACTCCGGGGCAAGCACGTCTTGATCCGTTCAGACAATACCAGTGCGATAGCGTAGATAAATCGCCAAGGTGGCGTGCGCTCTCGTCGTATGTCACGACTCGCTCGCCATCTCCTCCTTTTAAGCCAGCCATGACACAGGTCGCTGCATGCCACTCATATCCCCGGGAGCCTCAACAGGGCAGTGGACGTGCTGTCACGACAAGGCATGCCCAGCAGAGAGTGGAGGCTCCACCCCCAGGTAGTCCAGCTGATTTGGGAATCGTATGGCAAAGCACAGGTAGTTCTGTTTGCTTCCGAGGAATCCTCCCACTGCCCGCTCTGGTACTCCCTAGCGGAGGCTCCACTCAGGACAGACGCTCTCGCACACAGCTGGCCTCGGGGGCTGCGCAAGTACACATCTCACCCAGTGAGCCTACTTGCACAGGTGCTGTGCAAGGTCAGGGAGGACGAGGAACAAGTCACTTTGGTGGCTTACAAATGTAACCTAGACATTACGACACATGGTCTTTGTTGCTGATGCCAAAAAAACAAATGCATAATTTCAAGACTAGATTATTGTAATGCATTACTGGGAGGATGTCCAGCAAGTTCAATAAATTAATTTCAATTGATTCAAAAAACAGCAGCCAGAGTGCTGACTACAACCAAGAAATATGATCATATTTGCCCCATTTTATCATCGTTACATTGTCTACCTGTTAAATTTCATATTCATTTTATAATTCTGTGAATTACATAAAAAGCTTTGAATGGTCTAGCTCCATGGTACTTAAATTACCTTCTAACACACTATCTTCCATCACGCATGTTAATAGTTCCAAGAATATATAAATCCACAAAAGGAGATATATTTCATACTTGGCTCCTAAAGTATGACATAGTCTCCCTAACACTGTTCGAGATGCAGATGCAATCACTCAGTTCAAGCCTAGACTAAAGACTCATCTATTTAGCCAGGCTGCTTTAGTTCGGTCTGCCGTAACCAGAAAATCTACCATGATCTATAACTCTTCATACAATTTAATGGCATCTATGTTAATTCTATTCTATTTGTTTCTATATCAGAAGATTACAATGGACAGTTCAGACTGCTGAGAGGATAATTGGTTGCCCCCACTGCAAGGGGGCAACCAGTTCCTTCAAGAACTGTACACTTCCAGACTGAGGAAAAA
The DNA here is from genome assembly GCF_025860055.1 of Xyrauchen texanus. Lineage (NCBI taxonomy): Eukaryota > Metazoa > Chordata > Actinopteri > Cypriniformes > Catostomidae > Xyrauchen > Xyrauchen texanus. Next base: position 2,503,430 of record NC_068306.1, read on the forward strand.
GGCCGCAAAAATCACTCTGGACCCCACTTACCCAGCCCACTATCTTTTTGAACTGTTGCCTTCCGGCTGGCCCTACAGAGCACTGAGCACCAGAACTGTGAGGCACAGGAACGTACTGTCATAACCTCCATCTAACCCTGATGGAGGGAACGAGACATGTGTCGATGTAGTGATGTTGATGTTTGAGAAAAGGCCAATGTGAATTGGCGAGTGGAATTTGCATGCCACTCCCCCAGACATGCGGGTATAAAAGGAGCTGGCTCGCGACCACTTATTCAGGTTTTGTGCTGAATTGACAAGACATGGTCCCGGACATTTCAATGGATAGTACAGTGTTGTGACAAGAGGGACACAACGTCTTGTTCCCTCCATCAGGGAACGGAGGTTACGACAGTAACTGAGACATTCCCTATCTGCGTGCGTAAATAGCAGATGCACCGGACTGCACGTAGCCTCCCCCAATGCCCCAAAAAATGTCACATAGTTCCCCACACCCCCTAGTATGGGACCAGGCAATGCCAGCCATGACCTTTTCTCTCTATACTGCAGTTCACGTATCATCACAACCGTTCAACAGACGACGCCATTGCCACCACCCTCCATCTGGCCCTCACCCACCTAGATATAAAGGACTCATATATTCAAATGCTGTTCATAGACTTCAGCTCAGCATTCAACACAATAATTCCCCTGCACCTGATTGGAAAGCTGAACGTCCTGGGAAACTGAACCAAATTCCTTGGTGTTTACCTGGCGGAGAACCTCACCTGGTCCCTCAACACCAGCTCTATTACCATGAAAGCCCAGCAGTGTCTCTACTTTCTTCGAAGGATGAGGAAAGCACATCTCCCACCCCCATCCTCACTACATTCTATAGAGGGACTATTGAGAGCATCCTGAGCAGCTGCATCACTGCCTGGTTTGGGACTTGCACCGTTTCGGACCGCAAAGCCCTGCAGAGGATAGTGAGGACAGCTGAGAAGATCATCGGGGTCTCTCTTCCCTCCATCAAAGACATTTACATAAAACGCTGCATCCGCAAAGCAACCAGCATTTTGGATGATCCCACACACCCCTCACACAAACTCTTCACCCTCCTGCCGTCTGGCAAGAGGTACCGAAGCATTCGGGCCCTCACGGCCAGACTGTGTAACAGCTTCTTCCCCCAAGCCATCAGACTCCTCAATACTCAGGGACTGGACTGACACACACACACACACACCTGTACACCATCCAACTTTTGCACATGTCCAGATTTGCACTTTAATTCATTGTCACTTTATACCTGGCTGCTTCCTCAATAACTGCTATGTCCATAGAACACTATTTCATAGTATGTTATGTTTACATTTTAGAAAGTGTCATCTTTTTGCACTACTCAGATTACAAATGTGTACTGGTCGGCGCTGCACTGTCTCTTACTGTGCCTATTGTCCTGTTCCTTTTAGTAATTTATTGTACTGTCCCGTATTTTTTTGCACGTTTGCACGTGCAATTTAGGTGTTTCCTATTCTTTCAGTTTAGTGTCATATGTTTAAAAAATCCTTCTTCCGGGACTCCACAGTTGTTTCCTAATTACTTCTTGAATATTCAAGTCAACATTTCCCTTGGTGAAGTTTTGCTTTCTTCCAAACCCCAAGAAGGTTGCTGTTGTACCATATTTTAAGTAATATTTAAAGTAAGTTTGGAGCAGAAGAAATAGAAATAAACCTTGTGTAAATTGTCAGCTATATATATGTTCTGTCAAGCCATTTTATCAAGAAGATTCACATTAGATCATAATAATGTTTTTTCTAGTATGACCTTTGAAATTAATCAGCTCTGGATCAAATTAAAAGACCACTCCAAATGGTCAATTTATCTGGATTTAGTATTTATAGGCGTGTGTTTGAGTAAAGAGAACATTTCTGTTTTATTCTATAAAATACAGACAACATTTCTCCAAATATAAATATTTTCATTTAGAGCATTTATTTGCAGAAAATGACAACAGTTCAAAATAACAAAAAAGATGTTTTCAGACCTCCAATAATGCAAAGAAAACAAGTTCACATTCATTTTTAAACAACACAATACTAATGTTTTGACTTAGAAAGAGTTCAGAAATCAATATTTGCTGGAATAATCCTGATCTTCAATCAGTCTTGGCATGCTCTCTACCAGTCTTTCACATTGACTTTATGCCACTCTTGGCACAAAAAAATCTAATTTGTTTTATTTTTCACATATAAAGAGAGAATGCAACAAATCAGAAAAATCTACAACAGGATTCATTATTATCACACTGAAATGTCATGACACAACTGGCTGTCAAACACATATTGAGCTACACATAACACATAAGCTAAAAATAAGCTACACATAATTATTTTCTCAGGTACTTAATGAGTCTAAATTGATGCACAACTTAATAATAATTTCAGTAAATCACCCAAATGACAATATCCATATCACACTGTTCATGTGTTAAACTTGCTATAGTTTACTTCCACATTGTTTCTTCATCCAATAACAATGTCAGATGTAAATCAGGTCAGAAATAGCATGTATAATATGAATCTGTACACACATGTGGGATACTGATGATTCACCATTGTTGCACATAAAATCAACGTAATACAGTATTTATCTGTATGAATATAACACTCATTCCTCTTGTCATAAAGAAATATCCTGTGATAGGAAACTTATATAGATATGAAATAAACAAAATATAAGTTATGGAAGACACTTATGTTTTTAAGCAAATATATGTATTTATAGTTTTATTTAGGCATTGTGTGAATAGTCAGTATTCAGTGATGTTAACTTTCATGTCATTTTAACACTGCATTCGTTGCACTGCAGGATGGTCTCATCTTAAGATACGGCTGCACATGCAATAGTTTGGTTAGGAGGCACATATGCTTTATTCACACATTCACTATTTACTTGATATCATTGGATCAGAAGATGATTCTTACTTGCTGTCACTATGTGGGCAGTTGTATGGTTTTTCTCCAGTATGAATTCTCTCATGTATTTTCAGGTTTGCTGAGCGATTGAAACTCTTTTCACAGTGTGAGCACTTGTATGGTTTCTCTCCAGTGTGAATTATTTGGTGCTTATTCAAGTCGCTGGCTGTAATAAAGGTCTTTCCACACTGATGGCACGTGTAAGGTCTCTCTCCAGTATGAACTCTCATGTGTCTATCAAGACTGCCTTTAAGTGTAAAACTCTTTCCACACTGATGGCACGTGTAAGGCTTCTCTCCATTGTGAACTCTCATGTGTGTATTAAGATGGCCTTTAAATGTGATACTCTTTCCACACTGATGGCACGTGTAAGGTCTCTCTCCAGTATGAACTCTCATGTGTCTATCAAGACTGCATTTAAGTGTGAAACTATTTCCAAACTGATGGCACGTGTAAGGTCTCTCTCCAGTATGAACTCTCATATGTGCATTAAGATGGCCTTTAATTGTGAAACTCTTTCCACACTGATGGCACGTGTAAGGTCTCTCTCCAGTATGAACTCTCATGTGTGCATTAAGATGGCCTTTAATTGTGAAACTCTTTCCACACTGATGGCACTTGTAAGGTCTCTCTCCAGTATGAACACTCATGTGTCTATCAAGACTGCATTTAAGTGTGAAACTTTTTCCACACTGATGGCGCGTGTAAGGTCTCGCTCCAGTATGAACTCTCATATGTGCATTAAGATGGCCTTTAATTGTGAAACTATTTCCAAACTGATGGCACGTGTAAGGTCTCTCTCCAGTATGAACTCTCATATGTGCATTAAGATGGCCTTTAATTGTGAAACTCTTTCCACACTGATGGCACGTGTAAGGTCTCTCTCCAGTATGAACTCTCCTGTGTGCATCAAGACGGCTTTTAATTGTGAAACTCTTTCCACACTGATGGCACGTGTAAGGCTTCTATCCAGTATGAACTCTCATGTGTCTATCAAGACTGCATTTAAGTGTGAAACTTTTTCCACACTGATGGCACGTGTACGGTCTCTCTCCAGTATGAACTCTCATATGTGCATTAAGATGGCCTTTAATTGTGAAACTCTTTCCACACTGATGGCACGTGTAAGGTCTCTCTCCAGTATGAACTCTCATGTGTGCATTAAGATGGCCTTTAATTGTGAAACTCTTTCCACACTGATGGCACTTGTAAGGTCTCTCTCCAGTATGAACTCTCATGTGTCTATCAAGACTGCATTTAAGTGTGAAACTTTTTCCACACTGATGGCGCGTGTAAGGTCTCGCTCCAGTATGAACTCTCATATGTGCATCAAGATGGCCTTTAATTGTGAAACTCTTTCCACACTGATGGCACGTGTAAGGTCTCTCTCCAGTATGAACTCTCATGTGTGCATCAAGACGGATTTTAATTGTGAAACTCTTTCCACACTGATGGCACGTGTAAGGTCTCTCTCCAGTATGAACTCTCATGTGTATATTAAGATCTCTTTTACATGTGAAACTCTTTCCACACTGATGGCAGGTGAAAGATTTCTTGGCTGCTCTCCTTTGAGGATTATTTGGTGAGAAATTATTTTTATTCTTCGGGCAACTCAAAGATTTTTCTCCAGTTATGAAATCACGATGTTCCTCCTCCACTTCATTCAGTTCTTCACGTTCCTCTTTCACATCCATCAGCTCTACAATGAACAGTGAATGGATAACAAAAACATCAAGGTGAAAAAAGAAATAGAGGTGTAAAAATGCTAAATCTTGACAAAAAAATTTTCATTACTATATTATTACAGAATGTGATACAGATACGGTTTCAGATTACTCAAGCCTTCACATGATAGATGCGGAGCATGTGAGATTTAAGGGGGTAAAAAGCGCACTTTGAAATTAAGAAAGATGGTTGACTGGATGCTGCTGAGTTCTGCTTTCTGTGTCATCATTTATTACAGTTTTAGAAGAATTAACTAAAATATAGATTTTCTGCATATTGTGGCGCCATTTTGTGCTCCGTTCTGCATAATGCGGTGGCTCATTTTTGCTTATTGTGTCCCATTCGGCACGTTTCGTGGTGAATCCACCGGCCCACTCGGTTCTCCCACTGGCTAGTCCACCCCTGATCGGCCCCAAACTGCATCGGTCTACCGGGAAAATGCCCGGTGGTTGTTTTTTTTTTTAAGACATGGGTTGTGAGTGCCCACAAAGGATACACCTCATGCATCCTCCGAATTCCTGTGAAAGAAGGTAAAAATGAGACAGCCTCGATGACGTATTCAGCCGGCAAATGTGACCTCCGGAGAACACAGATTTCAGTCGCCAGCTCTTTTTTTCTCTTTACATGCTCCCTCTGGGTTCCAAAATCAGAAAGCGCAACTTCTACGCTGATGACACTCAAATCTACTTACCGGTTAAACGAAATGATCACATTGCATTACAATCTCTTCTAGCTTGCCTGGAGGAATTAAAAGGTTGCCTAGACAAAAACTTCTTGTTTTTGAATAAAGACAGAAGTGATTGTCTTTGGTCCTACAGATAATTTTGATGTTAGTAATGCTGAATGCATTAATCTCAATGCTTTCCTCTCTCCTCAAGTACAGAATCTGGGTGTCCAGTTTGATAGCCAGCTGAAATTTGACAAACATATTAGTGCTGTCATAGGTTCCAGTTTCTTTCAGCTACATCTACTCTCTAAAGTTAAACCCTTTTTGTCGGAGAAACCTTTGGAGATAGCAGTTCATGCTTTCATCACTTCTCGTCTGGACTACTGTAATTCTCTCTATTGTGGAATTTCAAAATCTCTTACAGCTCAACTTCAATTTGTTCAAAATGCAGCAGAAACATTTCTAAAAGGAGGTCGGAAGTACGATCATGTTACCCCCATTTGAAAATCACTTCACTGGCTGCCGGATAAAGCTAGAATTGATTTTAAAAATGTATTGTTTGTTTACAAGTCATTACACAACCAACTCCCAGTTACTTATCAGACTTACTACATCCTTACAATCCACCATGAAGTCTGAGATCCAGTGATCAATATCTCCTCAATATCCCACACTCAAGAGTAGAGGAGGGAGAGTCTTTTCGGTTGTGGGTCCTATTTTATGGAATAGATTCAGTTTCAGATTGTCACCTTCATTATCTGTTTTTAAATCTTCTCTTAAAACTCACTTTTCACTGGCTTTTAATAGTATGTAATATTCTGGTCTTAAATTGTTGTGTGTTTTTAGAACTTTGTATTCATCATTTTGTATTGTACAGCACTTTGGTCAGCCTTAATGCTGTTTAATGCTATATAAATACAAATAACTTGGAACTTGAAAAGAACATGCTCACTGGAATTAGAGACAGGTGTTAAGACATCATTTAGCCCAGGTGCAAGCACCCTTACCACTTTCTCTCCCTGAAAGGGCACTCGACCACACATTGTGTCGACAACTTTATGCAACATCACAACATTATTGACCGAGATCTTGTTTTGAAGATGGGACCGTCGAACCTCTCTGTAAAGTCTTCTCCAGCATGAGTGAAGTCAAATGAAAACATGTAGTTTAAGATGGAGTACACATATTAGTTATACCAAGTGAATAATCTGAAAAATAACTTTAAATTGACTTCAGACTTAAAGCCATCTTTAAGGACTTTAAGCAGAAACCCAAATCCAGAGTCTCTGTTTCTGAAGGACTGTAATGACTTTTTCAAATTAAAATTGCACCTTTTTAAAAGTTAAAAAGTTTGAAAACTGAGCTCTTTTAAAATTACAATAAAGACTTGAGTGATAAAACTCATCCTGACATGACAGTTGATTATGATTAAAGTGTAAAACAACATACACACCCGGCCCCAATCAGGCTAATCAGCTGAGGAGACGGATAAATGCAGCCGGATGCGGCAGGTCGAGAGAGAGCCACACGCAGATGTTTTGTGTGTTTAAGTTTTCATTAAAATATGACTTTGACGCTTCATCCGGTTCCCGCCTCCTCCTTGCCCATCCTTTATACTGTTACAAACATTAAAGGAAGAAACATACCTGAAGGAGTATAATCATCTTCTGTCTGTTGTTCCTCTGTTGTGTTTTCCTCTTTTATCTCCTGCTTCACTTCAATCTTCACTGGTGTTTGCAGCATCTGCTGTTCTCCAGCATGAATCACATCCACCTGCTCTCTCATGATGAACATCTGAACACACAAACATCATCATTATAATGGACTGACATTCATCAAACTCAAAAAGACTGAACATTTAATGATTATACACAAGAACTGCTGTTAAACAAAACCACTTTGTTTTTTTATACGGTACAATTGGTTAGCTACAGAACCACAGAAACTTCCTGAAGTGTGGTGTTATGCAGCAGATGAGCCACAGGATGCTGGAGTCTCGTGATCTTCCCATTTCTTTCATAGAGAAAGGTTTTGTTTTTTACACTGGGGGAGGTGAATTGTGGGTCTGTGTTAGTGATGGAAAGTCAGATTATTTTCCGCAAACCTGTTCTTTCATACGTAGCATTTTCTGATATTTTCGTAACAGCACTGTAGCTAGCAGTTTATCTTAACATTATATTAATATTGTTGTATGTGTTAAAGGTGCAGTCAGTTATTTTCCCCCACTAATAAAGTTTTACTCATAAAGAAATTGTAATTTTTAAACAAATGTATAAAATCATGACCGCTCACATAAGATGAGGACTCTAGTCATATCAGTGACCTTATAAAAGCTGTTTTATTCTACATGGGGCAGGGGTGCCCTCATGGGGGTGGCCATTTTAGAATCACATGACCAACTGAAATACTACTTGCTTAATCTCAGTAACCGTCTTTTTATTGGACACTTTCACTCATGGATTAAATGAATCATGGCTGATTGTGAATAGTGAATTTCTACAGTGGCATCTGTAACTGAAAACTATTGATTTTGAATGAAGCAGCATCCACACCACTAGGTGTCGCCAAACCCGTTGTTTCAGACGGTTTGCTTCAATGAACCAGTTAAAATATTATTCACCAGTTCTTTTACATCATCACGTAATGACGTCACGATACATAATACTAATACATCGGCATCGTAGAATACGCACTCATAGAAGACACATTCAACAAAACCATATGTAGGCTCATCCTGCTGATCTTTACATTTTATTTAATTAAGTTATAATAATAAGGGTGTTTATCAGTGTTTCATTCAGTCTTACTATACATGCTACATTAAAGTTTTGCACCTAAAGCACCAAATACTGACACAGATATACAAATGCGAATTTTCTACACATGTCTAAAGCATATAAAGTTATTAAACGTGTCTTAAATAACTCGTCCTTTTTTACAGAAACCATGACCCAGCTCATCACAACGTCAGATATAATCTGCATGCACAATACTCAATAGTAAAATGTTTTTATATCTCATGACGGAAACATTTGCCCCCCTCATTCAATTCATCAGTTCACGCATGTTCATCCACCGCTCACTGATCAGCAGTTCTCAGTATTATGTCCGAAAAAGGCGATTCTCTGTTCAGTGTACTGTTGATTCGCAAACTGCTGTGATCGACTCAATGTACTGTTGACTCGAGAACTGCTGTGATCAACTCAATGTACTATTGACTCGAGAACTGCTGTGATCAACTCAGTGTACTGTTGACTCGAGAACTGCTGTGATCAACTCAATGTACTGTTGACTCGAGAGTTGCTGTGATCAACTCAATGTACTGTTGACTCGAGAGCTGCTGTGATCAACTCAATGTACTGTTGACTCGAGAACTGCTGTGATCAACTCAATGTACTGTTGACTCGAGAGTTGCTGTGATCAACTCAATGTACTGTTGACTCGAGAGCTGCTGTGATCAACTCAATGTACTGTTGACTCGAGAACTGCTGTGATCAACTCAGTGTACTGTTGACTCGAGAGCTGCTATCCTCAGATCAATGTACTGTTGACTCGAGAACTGCTGTGATCAACTCAGTGTACTGTTGACTCGAGAACTGCTGTGATCAACTCAATGTACTGTTGACTCGAGAGTTGCTGTGATCAACTCAATGTACTGTTGACTCGAGAGCTGCTGTGATCAACTCAATGTACTGTTGACTCGAGAGTTGCTGTGATCAACTCAATGTACTGTTGACTCGAGAGCTGCTGTGATCAACTCAATGTACTGTTGACTCGAGAACTGCTGTGATCAACTCAGTGTACTGTTGACTCGAGAGCTGCTATCCTCAGATCAATGTACTGTTGACTCGAGAACTGCTGTGATCAACTCAATGTACTGTTGACTCGAGAACTGCTGTGATCAACTCAATGTACTGTTGACTCGAGAACTGCTGTGATCAACTCAATGTACTGTTGACTCGAGAGCTGCTGTGATCAACTCAATGTACTGTTGACTTGAGAACTGCTGTGATCAACTCAGTGTACTGTTGAAGAGAGAGCTGCTGTGATCGACTCAATGTACTGTTGAATCGAGAACTGCTGTGATGGACTCAATGTACTGTTGACTCGAGAACTGCTGTGATCGACTCAATGTACTGTTGACTCGAGAACTGCTGTGATGGACTCAATGTACTGTTGACTCGAGAACTGCTGTGATCAACTCAATGTACTGTTGACTCGAGAGCTGCTGTGATCGACTCAATGTACTGTTGACTCGAGAACTGCTGTGATCAACTCAATGTACTGTTGACTCGAGAACTGCTGTGATCGACTCAATGTACTGTTGACTTGAGAGCTGCTATCCTCGGATCAATGTACTGTTGACTCGAGAACTGCTGTGATCAACTCAGTGTACTGTTGACTCGAGAGTTGCTGTGATCAACTCAATGTACTGTTGACTCGAGAACTGCTGTGATCGACTCAATGTACTGTTGACTCGAGAACTGCTGTGATCACTCAATGTACTGTTGACTCGAGAACTGCTGTGATCGACTCAATGTACTGTTGACTCGAGAACTGCTGTGATCAACTCAATGTACTGTTGACTCGAGAACTGCTGTGATCAACTCAATGTACTGTTGACTCGAGAGCTGCTGTGATCGGATCAGTTACTGTTGACTCGAGAGCTGCTGTGATCTGCTTGTCTGTTCGGTCAAGTAAAATAGATTTTTCACTTGCCCCTTCAAAAATCCACTTGTCCAGGACAAACGTTTATGTAATTGTTGAATGGGGCTGATATGAAAGCTACCACACAAACACATGCACATACTCGCAGTGATGTCACCGTTTAGCAGTCCAACAAAGGCTGCTGAAATCTTGACTATATTGTTTTCATAATTGTTTGAAGCCAAAGATGTGATTGAAAATAAAATGTGATTGTTCGCCCAGCCCTACTCGAGGTTTTCAAACATTTCGGTCAGATTTGGTGAACTGGATCAACTCGTTCACTAAAAAGAACCGGTTCAAAAGAACGACTCGATCATGAAATGGACATCACAATAAATGGTTTTACATTTATTTAAATACATTTGTCTCGTGTGCCCAAAAAAATAAACTTTCAATCACAATGACAAAATATGATTAAATCACCGTTTACTCGAGTAATATTTAGCAGATGTGTTAAATTGTCGTTTTGTTGACCAAAATTAAGTATGATATCCAAAAGGCATAATGACTGTCTCTACAAAAATAATATAATTATGAAAACGTCAACTATAAGTTATCTGAAGATCAGGGGAACATGCTGCAATAACCTCTTTTAAGGGACGTTTTTAGGACATTAGCGCGACGTTTCTGGAACGTTAGTCAAAGTTTGTCAAGATTGAACTTTACCAACACGTCTTCAAACTGGACTAAAATAGAAACATGAGTTTAGCCACAGACAGACAGAAAGTGGAAATAAACCTGTTCTGAAGTGTTTTAGTTGTTTTGTTCATCTCTTGCATATGACCAGTAATCCCAAATGTATTTACACAAACTTGAGGAAACCAAAAAGCGTTTGTTTGTGCCTGTCTCTCCAATATATATTACCACCTTCATTGAACTCATTTACAGTCAGTCGCTGGATTTAAAGACTCATTTAAGCAGAATATTCTCACATTTCTGTTTGTTTCTCCTGAAAGGGATTTTTTAAAGCGTCTGTAACAAAACAAAGCGACATGCGTCGATAAAAACTTATTTTAAAGTCATTAAAACACCAAAGAGTGTTCCAGTTAGTGGACCAAGGTTTTCCCTGCTAGATGAGGAGGTGGATGATGCTGATTTGATGGTGTTTGTGCCTGAGACCCTGCAACCTGCACAAGAGATTGCACCAGAGAGTTTGGGACGTTTAGGGTCATCCGAGTTCCCAAAAGTGTTATGGTTAGGTGGTACAGGTCCTGTTGCTGTAACATCAGGGGAGCCAGTTAATGGAGAGGTGAATCCTCTAGTTGTTGAACAGGAGGTATCCTTGAGCTCACCTTCGGTTTTCATTGGTGAAGGGCCAGCTGCACTATGCAGGACTGGGCGTACTACAGCAGGGCAGCACTCTAATATGTATCATCTTCCATGCACGGTGAGTGGGTTGGAAAGGGAGGTTGAGGGTCCCTCTGGGCCAGTGTCTAGTGCCATCTCAGTTTGGTTTAGGACCTGGGATTAACCATCTACTGTCTAGGTTGCAAGGGTTCCTTTTTTTGATCGTCGGGAAGCCAACACAGAAAAGCGGGGTAGATTGTAGTGGGGAAGTCCGCTATCTTCCCTAACAAACATATTTGGGTCGTAAGCTGATTAGCTGTCATCCTTGTGATATAAAAAGGCAAGGATTCGTCTCTCGGATGTGTGTCATTGTCAACGTCACAATTGCGTCACCAGCACAGCATTGTTGCTTCTTCTGGCATCAGATGTGGACATTTAGAAAGGTATGAGCAGTTGGTTTCCCCATTTTATTGGTATCTTAATTTGGTAACTGAATGTCCGCTGTTTGTATGATAGTAAGCGTTGGTTGCTTGACTACCATTCCCAGTAATATGGAATTTTACGTGCGGGTCTTTCAGTTCTTTTCGTGGCTATTGCTGCTGTGCATGCCTCAAGTACGTCTGTGTTGTCATCATCGGTATGTATATAGGGGTGCTTGCTAATTTTGGGACGAAGGGCTGAAGGTAGCAGTCGTAATATTGTGATTTTGTTTTAGGTGCGCTTCCTGGTATAACGGCATCGTCCATGCAAACTAGTCCATTTTTAAGGCTGTATTGTGCATGCCTTTGAACACATCTGCAGCGTATCGTCATCTTTGCGCTTCCTGGTACACCGGGAGCGTTTGTGTAAACGACTAGTCTGGGCATATTTTACATTCTGCATTGGAATAACACTGCTGTTGTCTTGTGGTTTCATTTATGGATTTGTTTTGTATTCTTGGTTGGCTTGAGTTGTGTGTGTGTGTGTGTGTGTGTGTGTGTGTGTGTGTGTGTGTGTGTGTGTTATTTTGAATAGTGTCCTACGTGTTAGCTTGGGGATGCTCTGGCTAATGCTGTTTATGTGGTGATGTAATGCCAGAGCAACATGGTGGCATGTGATTTTTATTGTAATGTGTTTGTTTTCTTTATTTCAAGTGTCCTTGTGATCTGAGCTTTATGTAACCTCTTATGAGGAGTGGTGAGACTGTTTGCATGTAGTATTTTTGTAGGTCATTTCTAGTTAGCCAAGTTGTGCCAATGTTTTGTAGTATTAAACTTTGAACACTAATGCGTTAATTTTATGTGTTCACAGGACTTGGGTGCCAAAGGCAGGAAGGCCGGCTTTATTCTTTCACAGTGGGGCTGGTGACTGTGTGCAGTGCTCGTCACTGAAATCCTGATTTTGGGTGTGAGTGTGCACTTGTGAATGCTGTGATTCTCTATTATAGGTGTGATATAATCTCTGGTAGCCTGCCCCTGCCGGAAAACCCCAGGTCCTTTGATTGTTGTAGGTTCATAATTCTTTTATAAACTCCAGTGGCACCTTGGCTAAGGCCTCTTTCATTTTAAAGTTTTGTCTTAAATTTTGTTAATAAAGATGAATATTTTTGTAATGTTATTCATGTCTCCGACCTTTCATTGAGCAAGAGATTTGGTCCTTTAGTTCCCTGGGTGAAATTCCCAGGGTGGCTTTGTCTTTGGCGTAAATGTGTGCCGTACTATAGTTACACTGTCCTTGTAGCGGCCTAAGGTCTATTGCCACATTGGGAACAGTGTGCACTGCTTTAAACACTTGTTTTTCAAATCTGATCTTTAGAACTCACTGTCAAATCAACTCTGTATATTCAGACTGTGTAGACAATATCCACTATAAATTCATGAAATGTGCAGTAAGCAAAACATACAATTTATGAGCATTGAGAACATAGACAGAGAATACACACATGCTCCACAGGAAACAAATCAACATAAATAAAGTCATATACATGAGCTGTTAACTGTGGGTCATCATCATATTTCTATCAGTTCAGGTTAGAGAAATGGGATAACAATAAGTGACACTTCAATTAAGGCTCTCATTAATTAGTGGTGATCTGGATGAGTTAACGAGGCATCCAGGTGATGCAAATATTTCTCTGTTGGGCTATAAAAGTCCTGGTTTGACTGAAACTTCAGTATAGCTGGATTGGTTTTCATAGTAGTTCATCTTGTGGTCAAACATGAGTGCTGTTAAAATTGCCATTGTTCTGGCTCTTTGTCATCAGTTGCTGTGGAATGGTGAGTTTATTTTGGTGTCTGAAGCAGTACCAGACCTCATTGTGTTCTACTAAATATGTGAAGAGCTGTTCTGCATTTAAATCATAAATGTGTACAAGACATCGGAGTCTTTTGACTTCCAAGAGGAAGTGTATTGCAGATGAGCAAACCATGTAAACCCAAACCTCTCCAGATGTAAACATGCACATCAAATGGACATCTGGGTGATTTAATGTGTGCTATCAGGGAGTAATATTGAAACTGATTCTGTTATGCCACATTTGTGTTTACAAGCTTCTGTGTTTTCTCAGCTCTTGTTTCTTCAGTTGAACATGGTTCTTCTATTGACTCATCCTGGAGTGCTGTTAGGCGAGTTGTCAGAAGATAAAGGTGTGTATTTGTTCCTTCCATCTGACATGCTGGGTTTCATTTTCCCCTACAGTCAGTAACTCGCAGGTTAAAGATTGCACTGCTTTCTGTATTTTAATAAGTCCTGGTTTGAAGAAACTTCTCAATGTGATTTTCAGTTAAGCTCCTGATTCATCTGCCAATGGTACCTGGACCCATGGCAATGCCACCCTGGTCCATGATGCTCCTGATGGCAATGCTACCTTGAACCAGTATGCCTCTGAAAACAATGCCACCTTGGTCCATGATGTTCCTGATGGCAACAATACCTTGAACCAGTATGCTTCTGAAAACAACGCCACCTTGGTCGACGCTCCTTAAGGCAGAGCTTGGTGGGCCTGGTAATGGTGACTTAATCCAGACAAATTCTACAGGATCTGTCAGTGTTGATTTGAGGCAGGACTTTCCTTGTAGGATCTGATTCTATTGACCAGTATAACTCTTTGGACCAGATGCTTCTTTACCCAGTGATGTCAGTAGTATGAGGCAGGACACATTGTGCAACTGATCTGTAGATCCTTGACATTTTTAATAAACCATGATTTGCTCCAAGCTTGTGTTCCTCTTGCTTCTGGTAAATTAAACTTGTTGCACAGCAGTTTGTGGTGGGTGTTCAACTTGCACTTTCATTCAGCTTTATCATCTGTCCCTTTAAAACTGACCCCCCTTTTTTGAGGGTGGGGTTAGTATCGTGGCACTTAACCACTATCCAAACCCATTGTACTGCTTCAATGACTAGTGACTGTTCAAACATCTCAATTGAATACCATAATCAAATCAATTTGTGTCACTACCATGTACACCAGTGCAACAGTAGGTGAAAGTCTTGTGTGCAGTTTCGAATAACATGGTACCATTTACAATAAACAACATTTACACAACACAATTGACATAACAAATGTACACAATATAGAATACACAAATATGGGTGAGGGTATATAAAATGTATATACAGTTGTTGAATTGGGGAGAATATATTTGAACGTCCAGTGTGAGATTATAGATTAATAAAGTGCAGTGCTAATTATTGATCCTGATCAAGTGTTCAAAAGTCTGATGCTTGGGGGAAGCAGCTGTCATGTAGTCGGCTGGTGCGGGTCCTGATGCTGCGATACTGCCTGCCTGATGGAAGCAGTGAGAGCAGCCCATGACTCGGGTGGCTGGAGTCTCTGATGATCCTCCGAGCTTTTTTCACACACCGCCTGTTATATATGTCCTGGAATGAGGGAAGCTCACCTCCGATGATGTTTCTGGCAAATCGCACCACCCTTTCCAAGTCTTTGCGGTTGTGGGCGGTGCTGCAGCCAGTCAGGATGCTCTCTACAGTGCTGGTGTAGAACCGTGTGAGGATGTGGTGGTTCATTCCAAACTACTTCAGCCGTCTCAGGAAGAACTGGCACTGGTGAGCCTCAGTGTGGACGGACCATGTGAGTTCCTCAGTGATGCGGACACCGAGGAACTTGAAACTGCTGACTCTCTACACTGGTGCTCCATTAATGGTGATGGGGCTGTGTTCTGTCTTTCCTCCTGAAGTCCACTACAAGCTCCTTGGTCTTACTGACGTTGAGGGAGAGGTTGTGCTCCTGACACCAGAGTGTTCACCTGTTTCATCATTGTCAGTGATCAGACCTACCACCGTCGTATCATCAGCAAACTTAATGATGGCATTGGAGCTATGTATTGCCACACAGTCATGTGTGTATAGGGAATACAGGAGTGGGCTGAGAACACAGCCCTGTGGGGCTCCAGTGTTGAGGGTCAGTGATGATATGTTGCTGCCCATTCTAACCACCTGACGTCTGCCTGACAGGAAATCCAGTATCCAGCTGTACAGCGAGCTGTTTAAGCCCAGAGCCTGGAGTTTCTCATCAAGCTTGGAGGGCACTATGGTGTTGAATGCTGAGCTGTAGTCTACAAACAGCATTCTCACATATGTGTTCATTTTCTCCAGGTGGGAGAGAGCAGTGTGTAGTGTAGATGCAATGGCATCATCAGTGGAGCGGTTGTTGCGGTAGGCAAACTGAACAGACAAGATGTAATCTCTGATTAACCTCTCAAAGCATTTGCTGATGATGGGGGTCAGAGCAAAAGGACGCCAGTGATTTAACAAGTGATTTTGGCTTGCTTCGGTACAGACACAATGGTTGATGTTTTGAAGCATGTGGGGACTACAGACAGGGAGAGGGACAGGTTGAAAATGTCCGTAAAAACACCAGGCAGTTGATTCTGATGATGTGGCCTGGAATGCCGTCTGGATCCGCGGCTTTACGGATGTTCACCCATCGGAAGGATCGGGTTACATCCGCAACAGAGAGTGAATCAACCTCTGTAGCGTCAGCCGCGAATACTCTCTCCACGAGGGCGGTGTTATTGTCCTCAAAATGAGCATAAAATGTATTAAGCTCATCCGGGAGAGAGGCAGGAGTTTTTATTCCGTTTATAGTCTGTGATGATGTTAATTCCCTGCCACAAACTTCTAGAGTCTAGGGTTTAATTTTAATGAATGCATAATTTGAGAGACACCAAGACAAGCGGGGGCTTAAGCGAGTAAAGACACTGAAAGAGTTTGAATCCAGGGTGTGCTGAGTGACTCCAGCCAGGTCTCCTAAGCAACCAAATTGGCCTGGTTGCTAGAGAGGGTAGAGTCACCCAATCTGAAAATCCGTCAGCATGCCGGTCACTGCTATCACAGTGGTGGGGCCCAGATAGTTTGGTTCTCCTAGCTTGGTTGGTTTCAGGCTCTTTGCGAGCATCTTCATCATCGCCGTTGCAGCCCAGACAACCAGGGAAGCCCTTTGTGGTTTTTGCAGCATCAACACTTTTAGTAACCTCATATGCTCTCTCTCAATATACAATACATCCCACGGTGCCAGAGGAACTCACAGACATTTCCGGTAGTCTGGAGCGCTATCTGGAGTGAGTAGGATCAGACAGCGGGTTTTTAAACAACCAGAAGAGTCTTGCTCTTGCTGTGCAGCTCTGAGGCGCTTGTTAATCTCTTATTCTCTGGCCCTTCAGCGGTACTTCCAGTGTTTTTAAAGTTTATAAAGTCATAGTATATTTCATTCTACATCATTGTTATTGTAGGCCGCAACTGTTTTCCAAAGTTTCAGACCGCATCAGAGTAATTCAGAGTATTATATCAATAAAAGTCAATAAAAAAATCAAATATATAACATGTCATTCCACATACATATCTTCATAGGAGGAATCAGTTTTAATGATTTTAATGAGGGTACTCTCTAATCCACATTATAAATGGCAAATCAGTAATGATTACCAGCAGTAATGAGCGCAGGAGGATCAATCAGATCAATCACATCATTTTCAGTCTTCTTTGTCACCTGATTTCCTCCTGCAGTATTAGTAACCTCTATAAAATCATAATTTAGCCGGAAGTTTTTTTAGTATCAGTTTTTTTTAGAAAAATCTCGCTATTTAGGGTCCCTTCCTCAGATAATATGGGGGGAGCCAGAAGGTAACTTCTATCTGGTGTCCCCAGATTCACACTATAAAAGTGACCTGTATATTCCCTCCCCGTCAAACAGTAGATTCCAATCGTGTGTTTGTTTCAATTTAAATCCCTCTTTAAGCAGCCAAGCTTCTACCCACAAGTGAGCGGACAGTCATAAATTGGGATTATTTACCTCAACCACACTCTTCTGTTAGAATCTTTTTATAATTCCTCCCACATTTCCCTTCACTACTTGTGGCCGGTCGGTTTATATGGAGTACACCCGAGCAACTGACTCAATCTGTCGCAACCCTTGAGTTTGATTGCACCATTAGGTTACCGCTCTCGGGATTTATTGTGACAGAGACACTCCAAGTTTAAAACACACGCTTAGTGAGCGTTCCACTCACTCTTCAACCGCAAAAACAAAACATAATATCCCTACCAATTTAATCTATTTTATTGCTAAGTGCGTTCAAGGAGACGGAAACTCAGCTTCCCGGATCTAAGTGGCACTCGTCAGACACTCCACCCGTAATCCGGTCCTGGCTCCACTGTTCCAAACAGGCCTCCAAGGTCTTTGTCTCCATGAACCACTCTGCCCTTAAGGCAGGCCTCCCAGGTCTTATAATTACACTATTCATTTATTGCAGTAAAAACTGGCCTCCCAGAGGTCTTCTAAGACATATCACACAACACTTTGCATTCATACAAATAATTTCATGTACTTATTCCTTCATATGTAACAATTTACAATCTTACACATATAACGTAACGATCAATAATTTACTGTATTCTCAATAAAAAATGTTTAAATGTAGTTACTTACAGGGGCGGCGTTGGTTGACACCCACACCTAAATAAAATACTATCTAAACTATGCAGATTTTGATTTAACAGGCTCTGGTCACCTTTTTAAATGGGCCCATGTATGGGTATCAATCAGCCACCGCCTCCTGGTGTCATTTTCAATCGCTCCGCATCACGTCAGGGTCACCAAATTCTGTCGTGTTCTTTTTTGAGGAGACGAAGTCAAGTTTTCGAAGTAAAAATTTTATTTATTAACAAGAAAGAATAAGTACAGAAATCATTCAGCCAGCTGGAGTCTTCTTCACCCGTAAGCTCCGCTCAAAAAGACCCTGTTTCTCCAGTGTTCCCTTCTTTTCTACATTTCTGACCCAGGGTGTGTTCCTTTGTTCTCAGATTTTTACTCTTTTGATTGGCTTATTTTTGCCACCGGGACATCTCCAATATTCTAAGAGATAAGTTCCACTCATTCCGTTGGTTTGTTTTTGCTGCAGTGGGATTACTGGTTTTGCCTCCCATTGGTTCATTCTTATCAGTTTTTTGCCTAAAGAATTTCCAATGTATGTACTGTTTCAAGGTTCCCCTAAAGAATTTCCAATGTATAAACTGTCTCTAGGTTCCCCTCATCTCCTGTGTCAGAAATGCAGCTGCAGTTTCCTTTTAGCATTTTTGGTTTTACATATATTTTCTAGTTAGTTACACACATCATTCATCATTTGTTAACAGGCATACTTTGTTTAAGATTAGTCACACACATATATACTGATTAAGATTGCAACACACAACAGTGATGACAACAAACTATAGCTGGTGCTAGCCAGACATCACTTCAGTCTTTTATGATGGACTTCAACAGGATGAACTGATGCAAACTCCAACTGCAAGACATCGGATACTTCATATGCCACTGTAAGGCGGGGTGCCAATGTGTTTGCATTCAAAGGCAAAGAGCAAATGTATGATCTTTGAGAAAATCAACATATGAACTTTCTCACAATTAGCAACTCTTCCTGAGGCACCACACTCCACTGAGCAAAGATTGCAAATTCACACCTCATTGTTGCCCTTCCACGTCTGTCCCATTCTCTCCCCTCTCCTCATCATCCATTCCCCTTCAGCTCAGAATCACCTCAAACTCACCTAAGATCTGTATGTATCAAAAGACCATATCTGATGTATACAAATAATGCAACTAGTGTAACATGTTTGGTATCATTTTAAATGTCTCAGTGCGACTGGTATAGTGTTCTTTTTCCCAGGTGTGTAAAACTTAATGACCGAAAAGATCTGACAGAAAAATCTGTAGATTCTCCAAGCAATTCAGAATATGACCTTGGTGGTCTACATACTGTTGCAAGAAAACAGATTATTTTTTTATTTATATCTGACAATGTCACATCATTATAAACATTATCATCATTATATGATTCAAACCTTTGAGTAACACTGAAAATATCACAACACTCAAACATCCAGCCGTTCAGTGACACTAATCTAAACCAAACCTCGTTGCCACAA
Organism: Xyrauchen texanus; assembly: GCF_025860055.1. Classification (NCBI taxonomy): domain Eukaryota; kingdom Metazoa; phylum Chordata; class Actinopteri; order Cypriniformes; family Catostomidae; genus Xyrauchen; species Xyrauchen texanus. Next base: position 2,523,191 of record NC_068306.1, read on the forward strand.
TGAGCAGGGAGGGGGCCATAGCACATTACAGTGTCTGACATAATTTTTGCAAGTTCCCACACCTCTTTAACATTATCTTTAGTGATGTCTGACTGGTAAAGCTCGACACTGTTAGTGCTGACATGAATAACAAAGCCAGCACTTGTAAATTTCATCTTATGTCAAATGCTCTGGCACATGAAATGCATTTAACAATAGTGGCTGGAGTCTCTATTTTCACATTCCTTACAATAGTCACCAATAACAAGGGCGCTTTCAACATGATTCTCTGTGGGTGCATCACTAAGTGGGGAAAATCAATTGGAAATCCTAACAGGAACGGGAGAATGGTGTCACTTTGCCCTATGGGTATGCTCCAGAGACATCACCCAAATGCCCTGCTGCGGGGGCTCTCCAGCTGGAACCAAAGTGTGTGAGCTGCTCACTGTACTATCCACAAACAAAACAGTATCTACTGGCTACTCTTTTTCACAGACATCCACTAGTATTTGGAAGCATGTCTCCAATTCATTAACCTTCTCCGTCAGCCTGGTTTCTCCCTCGCGTACCCTGAGCTGGATGATGACTTCGCCACTGCATCGGAGAGCATTCCGCCGTCTGATGCGGAAGACTCAACTGGGCTGCCGGCTTCGAGTCGGCATGGCCAGTCTGAGGCTGATGCCCAGATGGCCGACATGCTTGCCCTGGCCGCTGTGAGCTTGTGGCTGGACTGGGACCCTCTGTCCTCCCCACTGCCTTCACGGCAAGATGATTGGTTCCTCGGCTCAGGGCACTGCTCACAGCGGTACATGGAGGACCCCAGGTTGATAGAGCGGTTGCTATCCACCTGTGCCCGGAAAACCCCACCACATGGCGGGATTGCCCGGTGCTCCCCTCCAAGGCCTGTAGGATGACGTCTTCACTGACAGCCAAAGCCTACAGCGCCACTGGACAGGCCACCTCCGCCCTGCATGCCATGGCCCTCCTGTATGTTCACCAGGCCAAGGCACTTAAAGATCTGCACTTGGGAATTCCTGACCCCGACGTGCTGTAGGAACTGCGCTCTGCAACTGACCTCGCCCTCGGGCTATGAAGGTCACAGCACGAGCACTCGGGCAGACAATGGCCACCCTCGTGGTCCAGGAACGTCATCTCAGGCTGAACCCGCTTTCTCAATGCCCCCGTCTCCCAGTTCGGCCTATTCGGCGACACTGTGGAGGACTTCACCCAGCAGTTTTCGCCCGTGAAGAAACAGATGGAGGCCATATCTCACATCATGCCTCATCATCACATCAGCGCGACCCCCACTCCGTCTGCTCACCGAGGGCATCCCCTAACAGTTCCCAGACAACAGACAGCTCCGCCTAAACCTGAGCCCAGCTCTCAGCCCCAGCGTCAAATGTCCTGCCGGAAGTGCGCGCCCCCCGTCTCCCAAACTTCTTTCAGGACCCAGAAGGCTCCTAAGCATTCCTGAGAATTTTGATGAAGCAATGGCTGCACTTCAGAAACACTTTGTGCATAAAGTTAACGTAGTCGCATGCCGACACAGCGTTTAGACAGCAAGTGCAAAGAGTGGATGAGACTGTTACGCAATACGTTGCTGCTTTAAGAGCGTTAGTATCCCCATGTGCGTTAGGGCAAATGGAGAGTGAAATGCTCCGTGATCAGTTGATCGCAAATGCGTCGTTGACTGCAGTAAAGGACAAATTACTGTTGGAGGACGACCTCACTCTAGAGAAAGCGATTACAATCGCATGTCAAGTGGAAGCTGCTGTTAAAAATTCGTCGTTACTCTGTAATTCCACTGCTACTGCCATGAAGTCGGTACAAGCCATTAGTATGGATACTAAGTATGGCAGAGGGGGAAAGTTACAGCCAATGATAAGATCACCTTTGAATTGAATACTGAAGCATCAGGAGGTCAGAAACATAAGTTACAACTGGTTGTAGATACGGGCGCATCAGTTTCCATACTTCCAGAAGATGTGTATAAGAAACATTTCTCACAATGCACCCTGAGTAAGCCAAAAATTAAACTTGTCACTTATGCAAAAGAGAACCTACCAGTTATTGGCTGCTTAACAGCATTAGTGGGTGTATCAACAAATGACAATGTAGTTCCAGCTATTTTTTATGTAGTGATAGCAGGATCTCCCTTGCTAGGGTTAGATTAATAAGACTGCTGAACCTGGATATTGTAAGCGGAAAAGTAAGGTACATAGACAATGAATGTGGAATCTCACCTGCACCTCTTCATATGACTCAGCATTCCACAAGCCCTGTGTACACAGTATCACCTGTATCTGCTACTCACCTTGGATGTGTGAAAGGATTCATCCACAAAGTGCAAGTTAATGCAACAGTGACACCAGTGCGTCAAAAATTGAAACGCTTACCTCTCAGCATCCGTAAGGAGGTGTCCACTGAGCTTAATCGTCTCCTTACAGCGGGCATAATTGAACCAGTTGATGCTTCTGAATGGGTTAGTCCGTTGGTGGTGGTACTTAAGCGTAATGGACACATTAGACTTTGTGTAGATCTCCGTGAACCCAATAAGAGTGTGATTATGGATTGCTACCCATTACCTCACATGGATGATTTGTTTACAGAACTTGCAGGTGCTTCACATTACAGTCAAATTGATCTGAGCTCTGCTTACCACCAGCTGCCTCTCCATCCTGACAGTCGTAACCTGACTGCGTTCATAACGCACGAAGGCCTTTTCCGTTTCACTCAGGTTCTGTTTGGACTAGCTTCAGCGCCGTCAGCCTTCCAAAAAATGATGCAAACGGTCCTAAAGGGGCTGGAAGGGGTAAAGAATTACTTGGATGACATTATAGTGTATGGTAATTCTAATGTGGCCCATGATGAGCACTTCCAAGATGTTCGTCAAAGGCTAGACGAGGTTGGCTTGCAGATTAACTTTGATAAAAGCTCCTTCAACCAAGCAAGCATTCCATTTCTGGGTCATGTAATTTCTAAAGAAGGATTACATCCCAGCCCAGACCACCTTACTGCCATTTCAGAAGCACCTCGACCTACAGATATGGTAGCTTTACGTTCGTTCCTAGGGCTCACTTCATGGTTCAACAAATTTCTCCCAGGCTATGCTACTGTGGTTGAGCCGCTGAGGCAAATGCTCAGAGCTGATGCAAAAACGCCACTACAGTGGAGTAAAGAGACAGTTGATAGCTTTAATACGCTTAAGAGAATGCTGCTGGAGAGCCCTGTTCTTTCTATTTATGATCCTTCCCTTCCCACATTCATTACTACAGATGCCTCAGATTACGGCCTTGGTGCTGTTCTGACACAGCTACATCCTGATGGTGTCGAACATGTGGTAGCCTTTGCATCCAGGACGCTATCACCGTCTGAGAGGAAATACTCTACTGTGGAGAAGGAGGCGCTTGCGTGTGTTTGGGCGGTGGAAAAGTGGAGAACGTATGTGTGGGGACATCGTTTCACTCTAAGAACTGATCATCAGGCCCTTACTACTCTTCTCTCCACAAAGGGCATGAATAGAGCAGGCATGAAGGTAGCTCGTTGGTCTGCTAGGCTCCTGTGCTTCCAGTATGATGTACAGTACCGTCCAGGTAGTAAAAACTGTGTGGCGGATTGTCTCTCCCGTATACCATTGAGCCACACAGACACCACTGTATTCATTGAGCAGGATTTGATTTCTGAAATCGCAGAAATTCAGCCTTCCTGACTGCGTTGCTGCTAGTGGACCTTAAAGCTGAATGCGAGGACTGTCCAGAGCTGTCTCAATTACGTCAGACAATTCAGACAGGTTGGCCCAAACCGCAAAAGTCTGTATCCAGTGACTTACATCCATACTTCCCGATTAGACATGAGCTGGCTGTTGAATCTCAGTTGATTTTCAGAGGGAATCGGTTAATTGTTCCTATTGCACTGCGGGAACGCCTCATCCACCTTGCACATGAGGGACATCAAGGGCTGGTGCGAACCAAACAGCGTCTGAGAGAGCTGTATTGGTGGCCGCGAATGGACGATCTTGTTCACACAATCCTATCCGCATGTGTGACATGCCAGGCCAGTGATAAATCAGCCAAAACATTTACAGCTCCAATGCAGCCATTGGAGTTCCCAAATGGCCCATTTCAACATGTTGCTGTTGATATAGTAGGACCGTTCGAAAAGGGAGCTACTGACTGTAAGTTTGCAATAACATTGATTGACTATTTTAGCAAATGGCCAGAAGTTGGTTTTGCTTCATCAGTAACAACAGAGACTGTTCTGAAATTTCTGACCACTGTCTTTGCTCGAGAAGGAAACCCCTGCACCATCACGACAGACAATGGGCCGCAGTTCACTTCGTCTGAATTTGCTGATTTTGTGAAAACACAAGGAATAAAGCACATGAAGACCAGTGTTTATCACCCTCAGGCTAATGGGGCCATTGAACGTTTCAACAGGGTGCTTAAAGAGTGTCTTCAAGCAGCTGAAGTGGCTCGTAAGCCCTGGAAATCTGCAGTCCTGACCATGCTGAAGAGCTATCGAGCGACACCCCATGCTATAATGGGTGAGACCCCTTTTCTGCTCTTGAGAGGCCGACCTATGAGGACGAAGCTGAATGTTCTTCTGCTTGAGGATAGCCCTGATCAATTTACTCAGGTCAGAGCTCGTGTGACACAAAGACAGAACAAAAGTAAACAATACACCGATCGTAAAAGAGGATCTCAATTTCTTAAAATTGCGGTTGGATATAGGGTGAGAGTGAGAAAGCCTTTTCACGTGAAAAAAGGAGAAGCCTGGTTCACTGATCCGTTGTCAGTACAACAACAAATAGGACCGAGTACTTTCCTCTTAAGTGATGGGAAAAGATGGTATTTAGCATGTCATTCATTATGCCCAGAAAGAGAGGAAACCTCTGCACAGGATGAAATACCTGAAGGAGGCAGTACAATCGAGAACACTGCTGTGAGTTTGAATAGGGATTTAAGACAGAGACGACCACCCTTGTGGACCCAAGACTATGTGTTGAAGTAATGTGTCTGAAGAGAAAGGAAGTAGTCAGACCAAGAGGATATGTAAAGGGTGTAGGCGGATCGCTGCCCTATCTAAAAAAAACATTGAATGTATATTGAATCCTGAAATGTTTGATTAATGTTATTCTGTTATGTTAAAAGGATAAAAGAGTACTAGAAGCTTTCATTATGCTCCTTTGAAATGCCTATTCGAAACTGACTGTTGTTTGAATGCATAAGAGGTCACGTGAATATGCTTCTTTGAGATAAGTTGTTATTTGAGTAAATAAGATTTGAATAAGGTAACGATCTTAAAAGAGTAGAAATTATGTTTGAGTAACTGGGGAGATGTTGTGTTGAGAAGCATACAATACTTGATGTTCAATTCATAGTAATTGCTAACTATAACACATTAATGTGGAACTGCACCACTAGGGACTCTAGTGAGAAATTGTGTTAAAAATAATGTGAAGAAGAGAAATAAAGTTGATGTGTACACCGCATGGAGTGTGTTCTGTGAAAGGGTAAAAATACCACAAAGGCAAGTTTATTTATATACCACATTTCATACACAATGGTAATTCAAAGTGCTTTACATAGAAGAGATTAAAATAAGAATAAAAAAAATAAATAAATAAGAATAATTGAAACAGTTTAGAATATAGAATAAAATACAGTACAAACAGTCGGACACACAGTGGCACAGTGCTCATTCAGTAAATGCACAGCTAAACATAAGTGTTTTGAGTCTGGATTTGAATGTGACTACTGTAGGAGCACATCTGATCTCTTCTGGAAGCTGGTTCCAGCTGCGGCTGGCATAATAGCTAAAAGCAGACTCTCCTTGCTTAGAGTGAACCCTTGGTATTTCTAGCTGATGTGATCCTAATGATCTGAGTGATCTGTTGGGTTTATATTCAGTGAGCATATCTGCAATATATTGAGGTCCTAGCCCATTGAGTGATTTATATACCAGTAATAATACTTTAAAATCAATCCTAAATGTAACTGGGAGCCAGTGTAAAGACCTGAGGACTGGTGTGATATGTTCATATTTTCTGGTTCTGCTCAGAATCCTGGCAGCAGCGTTCTGTATGAGCTGCAACTGTCTTGTGGTCTTTTGGGAAGGCCAGTGAGGAGTCCATTACAATAATCCACCCTGCTGGTGATGAAAGCATGCACAAGTTTCTCTAGGTCTTGACTGGAAACAAAGCATCTAATTCTTGCAATATTTTTCAGATGATAGTATGCTGATTTAGTTATTGCTTTGACATGACTACTGAAACTAAGATCTGACTCTAGAGACACACCAAGATTCCTGACTTGATTTTTAGTTGTTTGACCCCTAGCGTCAAGGTATGCATTCACCTTGAGAACTTCATCTTTGTTTCCAAACACAATGACTTCAGTTTTGTCTTTGTTTAACTGTTTGAATCCTGGCCCACATGTCCCAATGGCAGGCTAGCACCTTGCATGGCAGCTCTGCCGCCATTGGTGTATGAATGTGTGTGTGAATGGGTGAATGAGTCAACAGTGTAAAGCTTTGAATACCGATAAGGTTAAAAAGGTGCCATATAAGTGCAGACCATTTAGTGTCACTTCACTCAACACAACGTCAAAGTGAGTGACTGAAGTAGAATGTCTAGGTTACTGTTGTATCCTCTGTTCCTTGATAGAGGGAACGAGATGTTGTGTCCCTCTTGCCACAACGCTGTACCAAGCCAATGTAATGGCTGAAACCTTATCCTCAGCTCCTCAGTGAATGAACAGATCAAGTCAAGTCAAGTGGTTTTTATTGTCGTTTCAACCATATACAGTTAGTACAGTACACAGCAAAACGAGACAACGTTCCTCCAGGACCATGGTGCTACATAAAAACAACAAAGGACCAACATAGGACCACATGAGACTACACAACGAAATAAAATACCTATATAAACTACCTATATAAAGTGCACGTGCAAACATGTGCAAAAAGTACGGGACAGTACAACAAATTACTGACAATGAACAGGACAATAGACAGTGCAGCGCCGACCAGTACTCAGTAGTGCAAAAAGATGACAGTTTCTAAAAATGTAAACATAACATACTATGAGATAATGTTCTATGCACATAGCAGTTATTGAGGTAGCAGACAGTTATAAAGTGACAGTAATTAAAGTGCAACTCAGGACACGTGTGTGTCAAACCAGTCTCTGAGTATTGAGGAGTCTGATGGCTTGGGGAAGAAGCTGTTACACAGTCTGGCCGTGAGGGCCCGAATGCTTCGGTACCTCTTGCCAGACGGGAGGAGGGTAAAGAGTTTGTGTGAGGGGTGTGTGGGGTCGTCCACAATGCTGGTTGCTTTGTGGATACAGTGTTTTTTGTAAATGTCTTTGATGGAGGGAAGAGAGACTCCAATGATCTTCTCAGCTGTCCTCACTATCCTCTGCAGGGCTTTGCGGTCCGAAACGGTGCAAGTCCCAAACCAGGCAGTGATGCAGCTGCTCAGGATGCTCTCAATAGTCCCTCTATAGAATGTAGTGAGGATGGGGGTTGGGAGATGTGCTTTCCTCAGCCTTCGAAGAAAGTAGAGACGCTGCTGGGCTTTCTTGGTGATAGAGCTGGTGTTGAGGGACCAGGTGAGGTTCTCCGCCAGGTGAACACCAAGAAATTTGGTGCTCTTGACAATCTCCACAGAGGAGCCGTCGATGTTCAGCGGAGTGTGTTCACCTTGTGCTCTCCTAAAGTCAACAACCATCTCTTTTGTTTTGTCGACATTCAGGGACAGGTTGTTGGCTCTACACCAGTTCGTCAGCCGCTGCACCTCCTCTCTGTATGCTGACTCGTTGTTCTTGCTGATGAGACCCACCACGGTCGTGTCATCGGCGAACTTGATGATGTGATTCGAGCTGTGCATTGCTGCACAGTCGTGAGTCAGCAGAGTGAACAGCAGTGGACTGAGCACACAGCCCTGGGGGCCCCAGTGCTCAGTGTGGTGGTGGTGGAGATGCTGTTCCCGATCCGGACTGACTGAGGTCTCCCAGTCAGGAAGTCCAGGATCCAGTTGCAGAGGGAGGTGTCCAGGCCCAGCAGGTTCAGCTTTCCAATCAGGTGCTGGGGAATGATTGTGTTGAATGCTGAGCTGAAATCTATGAACAGCATTCGAACGTATGAGTCCTTATTGTCTAGGTGGGTGAGGGCCAGATGGAGGGTTGTGGTGATGGCATCGTCCGTTGAACGGTGATGTGGAGGGGTGCCCGGGTTTGAATACACTGTGAGACACCAATGTGTCCCTGAGCAAGACACTTAACCCCTAGTTGCTCCAGAGGCGTGCGACCTCTGACATATATAGCAATTGTAAGTCGCTTTGGATAAAAGCGTCAGCTAAATGAATAAATGTAAATGTAATGTAAATGCATGCAAATTCTGTCCGCCAATTTCTCATTGGCCTTTTCTCAAGTTCAGAGGTAAACAAGGCTTTCAAGAAAGACCCCTAGTGTCGCTTCACTTGACACAACGTCTCATTCCCTCCATCAGGGAATGGACATTACAACAGTAACCTAGACGTTATGACACATGGTCTTTGTTGCTGATGCCAAAAAACAAATTCATGCGTTCAAGACTAGATTATTGTAATGCATTACTGGGAGGATGTCCAGCAAGTTCAATAAATTAATTTCAATTGATTCAAAAAAACAGCAGCCAGAGTGCTGACTACAACCAAGAAATATGATCATATTAGACCTATTTTATCATTGTTACATTGTCTACCTGTTAAATTTCATATTCATTCTATAATTCTGTGAATTACATAAAAAGCTTTGAATGGTCTAGCTCCATGGTACTTAAATTACCTTCTACCACACTATCTTCCATCACTCATTTTAATAGTTCCAAGAATATATAAATCCACAAAAGGAGATATATTTCATACTTGGCTCCTAAAGTATTAAATAGTCTCCCTGACACTGTTCGAGATGCAGATGCAATCACTCAGTTTAAGTCTAGACTAAAGACTCATCTATTTAGCCAGACATACACCTAAATTATCCTTCAATTCATAATTCTTTTTGAACTGTTGCCTTCTGGCTGGCGCTACAGAGCACTGAGCACCAGAACTGTGAAGCACAGGAACGTACTGTCATAACCTCCATCTAACCCTGATGGAGGGAACGAGACATTGTGTCAATGTAGTGACACAAGGGGTCGCTCTTGGGAGCCCAAAACACCTCTGATGTTTGAGAAATTGAATTGGCGAGTGGAATTTGCACTCCTTCTGCAACTGGATCCTGGACTTCCTGACTGGGAGTCCTCAGTCAGTCCGGATCGGTAACAGCATCTCCACCACCACCACCACACTGAGCACTGGGGCCCCCAGGGCTGTGTGCTCAGTCCACTGCTGTTCACTCTGCTGACTCATGACTGGGCAGCAATGCACAGCGCAAACCACATCGTCAAGTGCGATGACATGACCGTGGTGGGTCTCATCAGCAAGAACGACAAGTCAGCATTCAGAGAGGGGGTGCAGCGGCTAACGGACAGGTGTAGAGCCAAAAACCTGTCTTTGAATGTGGACAAATTAAAAGAGATAGTTGTTGACTTCAGGAGAGCACAGAGTGAACACTCTTCGCTGAACATCGACGGCTCCTCTGTGGAGATCGTCAAGAGCACCAAATTATTTCAGAACCTCACCTGGTCCCTCAACACCAGCTCTATTACCAAGAAAGCCTAGCAGCGTCTCTACTTTCTTCGAAGGTTGAGGAAAGCACATCTCCCATCCTCACTACATTTTATAGAGGGACTATTGAGAGCATCCTGAGCAGCTGCATCACTGCCTGGTTTGGGACTTGCACCGTTTCGGACCGCACAGCCCTGCAGAGGATAGTGAGGACAGCTGAGAAGATCATCGGTGTCTCTCTTCCCTCCATCAAAGACATTTACAAAAAACACTGTATCTGCAAAGCAACGAGCATTGTGGATGACCCCACACACCCCTCACACAAACTCTTCACCCTCCTGCTGTCTGGCAAGAGGTACCGAAGCATTCTGTGGCCAGACTGTGTAACAGCTTCTTCCCCCAAACCATCAGACTCCTCAACACTCAGATACTGGTCTGACACACACACACACACACACCTGTACACCATCCAACTTTTGCACATGTCCAGATTTGCACTTCAATTCATTGTCACTTTATTCCTGGCTGCTTCCTCAATAACTGCTATAAAATAGAACACCATTTCATAGTATGTTATGATTACATTTAGTATTTTAGAAAGTGTCATCTTTTTGCACTACTGTGTACTGGTCGGTCTCTCACTGTGCCTATTGCCCTGTTCCTTTTAATAATTTATTGTACTGTCCCATACATTTTTGCACGTGCACTTTATATAGGTATGTTATTTAGTCTGTGTAGTCTCATGTGGTTCTGTTTGTCCTATGTTGTTTTAAGTAGCACATGGTCCTGGAGGAACGTTGTCTCTGTGTACTGTACTAACTGTATATGGTTGAACGACAATAAAAAACACTTGACTGTGTTTTCTTTCCACGGAGTATTTAATTTTTTGGCTGGGGCCTTTTAATGGTTTTTATTTGTGTCAGGAAATGTTTTTCCTATTCTTTCAGGAGGAAAAGACACATCACAGTCACATACTCAGGATAGCTGTTTCCCCCATAACAGGACTGACCCACCTCCATGCTTGACTGTGGGATGGAGTCGTTCTTGTCATCTTTCTCCAGATGTTAAAATTCTAATTTGTTTTATTTTTCATATATAAAAGAGAGAATGCAACAAATCAGAAAAATCTACAACAGGATTAATTATCATCACACTGCAATGTCATGACACATATTGAGCTACACATAACACATAAGATAAAAATAAGCTACACATAATTATTTTCTCAGGTACTTAATGAGTCTAAATTGATGCACAACTTAATAATAATTTCATTAAATCACTCAAATGACAATCTTTATTCACACATTCACTATTTACTTGATATCATTGGACCAGAAGATGATTCTTGCTTGCTGTGACTATGTGGGCAGTTGTATGGTTTCTCTCCAGTATGAATTCTCTCATGTGTTTTCAGGTTTGCTGACCGATTGAAACTCTTTTCACAGTGTGAGCACTTGTATGGTTTCTCTCCAGTATGAATTCTCATGTGTATATTAAGATTGCCTTTGATTATAAAACTCTTTCCACACTGATGGCACGTGTAAGGCTTCTCTCCAGTATGAACTCTCATGTGTCTATCAAGACTGCCTTTAAGTGTGAAACTCTTTCCACACTGATGGCACGTGTAAGGCTTCTCTCCAGTATGAACTCTCATGTGTCTATCAAGACTGCCTTTAAGTGTGAAACTCTTTCCACACTGATGGCATGTGCAAGGTCTCTCTCCAGTATGAACTCTCATGTGTGTATCAAGACTGCTTTTACGTGTGAAACTCTTTCCACACTGATGGCATGTGTAAGGTCTCTCTCCAGTATGAACACTCATGTGTCTATCAAGACTGCCTTTAAGTGTGAAACTCTTTCCACACTGATGGCACGTGTAAGGCTTCTCTCCAGTATGAACTCTCATGTGTGTATTAAGATGGCCTTTAAATGTGAAACTCTTTCCACACTGATGGCACGTGAAAGATTTCTTGGCTGCTCTCCTTTGAGGATTATTTGGTGAGAAATTATTTGTATTCTTCGGGCGACTCAAAGATTTTTCTCCAGTTATGAAATCACGAAGTTCCTCCTCCACTTCATTCAGTTCTTCACGTTCCTCTTTCACATCCATCAGCTCTACAATGAACAGTGAATGGATAACAAAAACATCAAAGGGAAAAAAAAAATGCTAAATCTTGACAAAATAATTTTTCATTACTATATTATTACAGAATGTGATACAGATAAGGTTTCAGATTACTCAAGCCTTCACATGATAGATGTGGAGCATGTGAGATTTAAGGAAAAAAAGCGCACTTTGAAATTAAGAAAAATGGTTGACTGGATGATAATGAGTTCTGCTTTCTGTGACATCATTTATTACAGTTTTAGAAGAATTAACTAAAATATAGATTTTCTGCATATTGTGGCGCCATTTTCTGCTCCGTTCTGCATAACACGGTGGCTAATTTTTGCTTATTGTGGCCCATTCGGCACGTTTCGTGGCCAATCCACCGGCCCACTCGGTTCTCCCACTGGCCAGTCCGCCCCTGATTGGCCCCAAAGTGCATCGGCCTACCGGGAAAATGCCCGGTGGTTGTTTTTGTTTTTTTAGACATGGGTTGTGAGTGCCCACAAAGGATACACCTATTTCTATTGTTTGTTTACAAGTCATTACACAACCAACTCCCAGTTACTTATTAGACTTACTACATCCTTACAATCCACCATGAAGTCTGAGATCCAGTGATCAATATCTCCTCAATATCCCACACTCAAGAGTAGAGGAGGGAGAGTCTTTTCGGTTGTGGGTCCTATTTTATGGAATAGATTCAGTTTCAGATTGTCACCTTCATTATCTGTTTTTAAATCTTCTCTTAAAACTCACGTTTCACTGGCTTTTAATAGTATGTAATGTTCTGGTCTTAAATTGTTGTGTGTTTTTAGAACTTTGTATTCATCATTTTGTATTGTACAGCACTTTGGTCAGCCTTAATGCTGTTTAATGCTATATAAATACAAATAACTTGGAACTTGAAAAGAACATGCTCACTGGAATTAGAGACAGGTGTTAAGACATCATTTAGCCCAGGTGCAAGCACCCTTACCACTTTCTCTCCCTGAGAGAAAGTGGCACTCGACCACACATTGTTTCGACAACTTTATGCAACATCACAACATTATTGACCGAGATCTTGTTTTGAAGATGGGACCGTCGAACCTCTCTGTAAAGTCTTCTCCAGCATGAGTGAAGTCAAATGAAAACATGTAGTTTAAGATGGAGTACACATATTAGTTATACCAAGTGAATAATCTGAAAAATAACTTTAAATTGACTTCAGACTTAAAGCCATCTTTTTAAAAAACCCAAATCCAGAGTCTCTGTTTCTGAAGGACGGTAAAAATTAAAATTGCACCTTTTTAAAAGTTAAAAGCACTTTTAAAATTACAATAAAGACTTGAGTGATAAAACTCATCCTGACATGACAGTTGATTGTGATTAAAGTGTAAAACAACATACACACCCGGCCCCAATCTGGCTAATCAGCTGAGGAGACGGATAAATGCATCCGGATGCGGCAGGTCGAGAGAGAGCCACACACAGCTGTATTGTGTGTTTAAGTTTTCATTAAAATATGACTTTGATGCTTCATCCGGTTCCCGCCTCCTCCTCGCCCATCCTTTATACTGTTACAAACATTAAAGGAAGAAACATACCTGAAGGAGTATAATCATCTTCATCACTCTGTTGTTCCTCTGTTGTGGTTTCTCCTCTCATCTTCATCAGGTTCCTGCAGTCCAGCAGCTTCACTGAACACATCTTCACTGGTGTCTGCAGCATCTGCTGTTCATCATCATCTTCATCAGTCTGTTCTTCTTCTGTTGTGGTGTCTTCTTTTATCTCCTGCTTTACTTCAATCTTCACTGGTGTCTGCAGCATCTGCTGTTCATCCTCATCTTCATCAGTCTGTTGTTCCTCTGTTGTGTTTTCCTCTTTTATCTCCTGCTTCACTTCAATCTTCACTGGTGTCTGCAGCATCTGCTGTTCTCCAGCGTGAATCACATCCACCTGCTCTCTCATGATGAACATCTGAACACACAAACATCATCATTATAATGGACTGACATTCATCAAACTCAAAAAGACTGAACATTTAATGATTATACACAAGAACTGCTGTTAAACAAAACCACTTTGTTTTTTTATACGGTACAATTGGTTAGCTACAGAACCACAGAAACTTCCTGAAGTGTGGTGTTATGCAGCAGATGAGCCACAGGATGCTGGAGTCTCGTGATCTTCCAATTTATTTCATAGAGAAAGGTTTTGTTTTTTACACTGGGGGAGGTGAATTGTGGGTCTGTGTTAGTGATGGAAAGTCAGATTATTTTCCGCAAACCTGTTCTTTCATACGTAGCATTTTCTGATATTTTCGTAACAGCACTGTAGCTAGTAGTTTATCTTAACATTATATTAATATTGTTGTATGTGTTAAAGGTGCAGTCAGTTATTTTCCCCCACTAATAAAGTTTTACTCATAAAGAAATTGTAATTTTTAAACAAATGTATAAAATCATGACCGCTCACATAAGATGAGGACTCTAGTCATATCAGTGACCTTATAAAAGCTGTTTTATTCTACATGGGGCAGGGGTGCCCTCATGGGGGTGGCCATTTAAAATCACATGACCAACTGAAATACTACTTGCTTAATCTCAGTAACCGTCTTTTTATTGGACACTTTCACTCATGGATTAAATGAATCATGGCTGATTGTGAATAGTGAATTTCTACAGTGGCATCTGTAACTGAAAACTATTGATTTTGAATGAAGCAGCATCCACACCACTAGGTGTCGCCAAACCCGTTGTTTCAGACGGTTTGCTTCAATGAACCAGTTAAAATATTATTCACCAGTTCTTTTACATCATCACGTAATGACGTCACGACACATAATACTAATACATCGGCATCGTAGAATACGCACTCATAGAAGACACATTCAACAAAACCATATGTAGGCTCATCCTGCTGATCTTTACATTTTATTTAATTAAGTTATAATAATAAGAGTGTTTATCAGTGTTTCATTCAGTCTTACTATACATGCTACATTAAAGTTTTGCACCTAAAGCACCAAATACTGACACGGATATACAAATGCGAATTTTCTACACATGTCTAAAGCATACAAAGTTATTAAACGTGTCTTAAATAACTCGTCCTTTTTTACAGAAACCATGACCCAGCTCATCACAACGTCAGATATAATCTGCATGCACAATACTCAATAGTAAAATGTGTTTATATCTCATGACGGAAACATTTGTCCCCCTCATTCAATTCATCAGTTCACGCATGTTCATCCACCGCTCACTGATCAGCAGTTCTCAGTATTATGTCCGAAAAAGGCGATTCTCTGTTCAGTGTACTGTTGACTCGAGAACTGCTGTGATCGACTCAATGTACTGTTGACTCGAGAACTGCTGTGATCAACTCAATGTACTGTTGACTCGAGAACTGCTGTGATCAACTCAGTGTACTGTTGACTCGAGAACTGCTGTGATCAACTCAATGTACTGTTGACTCGAGAACTGCTGTGATCAACTCAATGTACTGTTGACTCGAGAACTGCTGTGATCAACTCAGTGTACTGTTGACTCGAGAACTGCTGTGATCAACTCAATGTACTGTTGACTCGAGAGCTGCTATCCTCGGATCAATGTACTGTTGACTCTAGAACTGCTGTGATCAACTCAATGTACTGTTGACTCGAGAACTGCTGTGATCAACTCAATGTACTGTTGACTCGAGAACTGCTGTGATCAACTCAATGTACTGTTGACTCGAGAACTGCTGTGATCAACTCAATGTACTGTTGACTCGAGAACTGCTATCCTCGGATCAATGTACTGTTGACTCGAGAACTGCTGTGATCAACTCAATGTACTGTTGACTCGAGAACTGCTGTGATCAACTCAATGTACTGTTGACTCGAGAACTGCTGTGATCAACTCAATGTACTGTTGACTCGAGAACTGCTGTGATCGACTCAATGTACTGTTGACTCGAGAACTGCTGTGATCGACTCAATGTACTGTTGACTCGAGAACTGCTGTGATCGACTCAATGTACTGTTCACTCGAGAACTGCTGTGATCGACTCAATGTACTGTTGACTCGAGAACTGCTGTGATCAACTCAATGTACTGTTGACTCGAGAACTGCTGTGATCGACTCAAATGTACTGTTGACTCGAGAACTGCTGTGATCGACTCAATGTACTGTTGACTCGAGAACTGCTGTGATCAACTCAATGTACTGTTGACTCGAGAACTGCTGTGATCAACTCAATGTACTGTTGACTCGAGAACTGCTGTGATCGACTCAATGTACTGTTGACTCGAGAACTGCTGTGATCGACTCAATGTACTGTTAACTCGAGAACTGCTGTGATCAACTCAATGTACTGTTGACTCGAGAACTGCTGTGATCAACTCAAATGTACTGTTGACTCGAGAACTGCTGTGATCAACTCAATGTACTGTTGACTCGAGAACTGCTGTGATCAACTCAATGTACTGTTGACTCGAGAACTGCTGTGATCAACTCAAATGTACTGTTGACTCGAGAACTGCTGTGATCAACTCAAATGTACTGTTGACTCGAGAACTGCTGTGATCAACTTCACTTGCCCCTTCAAAAATCCACTTGTCCAGGACAAACTTTTATGTAATTGTTGAATGGGGCTGATATGAAAGCTACCACACAAACACATGCACATACTCAGTGATGTCACCGTTTAGCAGTCCAACAAAGGCTGTTGAAATCTTGACTATATTGTTTTCATAATCGTTTGAAGCCAAAGATGTGATTGAAAATAAAATGTGATTGTTCGCCCAACCCTACTCGAGGTTTTCAAACATTTTGGTCAGATTTGGTGAACTGGATCAACTCGTTCACTAAAAAGAACCGGTTCAAAAGAACGAATCGATCATGAAATGGACATCACAATAAATGGTTTTACATTTATTTAAATACATTTGTCTCGTGTGCCCAAAAAATAAACTTTCAATCACAATGACGAAAATATGATTAAATCACCGTTTACTCAAAATATTTAGCAAATGTGTTAAATTGCCCTTTTGTTGACCATTTAGCCAATTAAGTATGTTATCAAAAACACATATTGACTGACTACAAAAATAATATAATTATGAAAACGTCAACTCGTATAAGTTATCTGAAGATCAGGGGAACATGCTGCAATAACCTCTTTTAAGGGACGTTTTTAGGACATTAGCGCGACGTTTCTGGAACGTTAGTCAAAGTTTGTCAAGATTGAACTTTACCAACACGTCTTCAAACTGGACTAAAATATAAACATGAGTTTAGCCACAGACAGACAGAAAGTGGAAATAAACCTGTTCTGAAGTGTTTTAGTTGTTTTGTTCATCTCTTGCATATGACCAGTAATCCCAAAAGTATTTACACAAACTTGAGGAAACCAAAAAGCGTTTGTTTGTGCCCGTCTCTCCAATATATATTATCACCTTCATTGAACTCATTTACAGTCAGTCGCTGGATTTAAAGACTCATTTAAGCAGAATATTCTCACATTTCTGTTTGTTTCTCCTGAAAGGGATTTTTTAAAGCGTCTGTAACAAAACAAAGCGACATGCGTCGATAAAAAACAGATTTTACACTCATTAAAACGCAAAAGAGAGAAAAACAACATATAACAATAACAACAACAACAAAATATAAGTCAAACTAAATATTAATCTCACAAATAATGTAAGACACATTAAACACGTACCGAACTGAGCGCTCAAACTGCAGCTGTGTTTGAATTCGTCCCTATTCACTATATAGTGCACTATTTGGGCTTTCTTCTTCTTCTGGTGTTTTCTGTCGGTTTATAAAACAACTTCCGGTGAATTTCCGCCTCCTGCTGGACTGGAGTGAATAAAATACCCACATCTGATTAATCGGTCCTGCAGTCTAACTTTAAAATACTTTAAACTGTTTTACAACATTATACAGGAAAAGGTATTTGTAATGTATTCCGTTAGATTACTCAAGGTCAGTAATGTATTCTAAATACTTTGGATTACTTCTTCAGCAAAGGTATTTTTTCAATTGTTTTGACTATAAAAACTCTGCCAGTACAGTAACACAAAATACACAAAGAAGATCCTGCTCTTGTGACTTCCTTTGAACCGTTACAGTAACACACTACATTTATTCTGTTACATTTACTGGAAGAAAAAAAATACTTTGAGTAAGTTTAAAAGAGGGTACTTTTTAACAGTACTCAAGTCAATTTCTAATGAATTTGTTTTACTTCGTTACAATGGGCAGAAATCCTGTCATTACAATAATCAAATCAAATCACTTTATTGTCACACTACTGTCACTGTGTACACAAGTGCAACAGTAGGTGAAAGTCTTGTGTGCAGTTCCGAATAACATAGCAGTACCATTTACAATAAACAACATATTTACACAACACAATTTACATAAGAAATGTAAACATACTTACACAACACAATATACAATGTACAGTAAACAATACACACAATTAGGGCACCAAAGGAGGGAGGTGTTGTTTACACTATTGCACCAGTTGATGAAATGGAAAAGGTACGGTGTGTTCACCGTTCACTTTTGAAGACCCGGGTCCGGAGAGAATCGCCGATTGTTGAGCAGCCTATTGGTCCAGTTAGTGGACAAAGGTTTTCCCTGCTAGATGAGGAGGTGGATGATGCTGATTTGATGGTGTTTGTGCCTGAGACCCTGCAACCTGCACAAGAGATTGCGCCTGAGAGTTTGGGACGTTTAGGGTCATCCGAGTTCCCAAAAGTGTTATGGTTAGGTGGTACAGGTCCTGTTGCTGTAACATCAGGGGAGCCAGTTAATGGAGAGGTGAATCCTCTAGTTGTTGAACAGGAGGTATCCTTGAGCTCACCTTCGGTTTTCATTGGTGAAGGGCCAGTTGCACTACGCAGGACTGGGCGTACTACAGCAGGGCAGCACTCTAATATGTATCATCTTCCACGCACGGTGAGTGGGTTGGAAAGGGAGGTTGAGGGTCCCTCTGGGCCAGTGTCTAGTGCCATCTCAGTTTGGTTTAGGACCTGGGATTAACCATCTACTGTCTAGGTTGCAAGGGTTCCTTTTTTTGATCGTCGGGAAGCCAACACAGAAAAGGGGGGTAGACTGTAGTGGGGAAGTCCGCTATCTTCCCTAATAAACATATTTGGGTCGTAAGCCGATTAGCTGTCACCCTTGTGATATAAAAAGGCAAGGATTCGTCTCTCGGATGTGTGTCATTGTCAACGTCACAATTGCGTCACCAGCGCAGCATTGCTGCTTCTTCCGGCATCAGATGTGGACATTTAGAAAGGTATGAGCAGTTGTTTTCCCCATTTTATTGGTATCTAATTTGGTAACTGAATGTCCGCTGTTTGTATGATAGTAAGCGTTGGTTGCTTGACTACCATTCCCAGTAATATGAGTCGCAGCCGTGGGAATTTACGTGCGTGGTCTTTCAGTTCTTTTCATGGCTATCGCTGCTGTGCATGCCTCAAGTACGTCTGTGTTGTCATCATCGGTATGTATATAGGGGTGCTTGCTAATTTTGGGACGAAGGGCTGAAGGTAGCAGTCGTAATATTGTGTTTTTGTTTTAGGTGCGCTTCCTGGTATAACGGCATCGTCCATGCAAACTAGTCCATTGTTAAGGCTGTATTGTGCATGCCTTTGAACACATCTGCAGCATATCGTCATCTTTGCGCTTCCTGGTACACCGGGAGCGTTTGTGTAAACGACTAGTCTGGGCATATTTTACATTCTGCATTGGAATAACACTGCTCTTCTGTTTTTGTTTATTGTAATATTGTCTGTCTTGTGGTTTCATTTATGGATTTGTTTTGTATTCTTGGTTGGCTTGAGTTGTGTGTGTGTGTGTGTGTGTGTGTGTGTGTTATTTTGAATAGTGTCCTACGTGTTAGCTTGGGGATGCTCTGGCTAATGCTGTTTATGTGGTGATGTAATACCAGAGCAACATGGTGGCATGTGATTTTTATTGTAATGTGTTTGTTTTCTTTATTTCAAGTGTCCTTGTGATCTGAGCTTTATGTAACCTCTTATGAGGAGTGGTGAGACTGTTTGCATGTAGTATTTTTGTAGGTCATTTCTAGTTAGCCAAGTTGTGCCAATGTTTTGTAGTATTAAACTTTGAACACTAATGTGTTAATTTTATGTGTTCACAGGACTTGGGTGCCAAAGGCAGGAAGGCCGGCTTTATTCTTTCACAGTGGGGCTGGTGACTGTGTGCAGTGCTCGTCACTGAAATCCTGATTTTGGGTGTGAGTGTGCACTTGTGAATGCTGTGATTCTCTATTATAGGTGTGATATAATCTCTGGTAGCCCGCCCCTGCCGGAAAGCCCCAGGTCCTTTGATTGTTGTAGGTTCATAATTCTTTTATAAACTCCAGTGGCACCTTGGCTAAGGCCTCTTTCATTTTAAAGTTTTGTCTTAAATTTTGTTAATAAAGATGAATATTTTTGTAATGTTATTCATGTCTCCGACCTTTCATTGAGTAAGAGATTTGGTCCTTTAGTTCCCTGGGTGAAATTCCCAGGGTGGCGTAGTCTTTGTCGTAAATGTGTGCCGAACTATAGTTACACTGTCCTTGTAGCGGCCTAAGGTCTATTGCCACATTGGGAACAGTGTGCACTGCTTTAAACACTTGTTTTTCAAATCTGATCTTTAGAACTCACTGTCAAATCAACTCTGTATATTCAGACTGTGTAGACAATATCCACTGTAAATTCATGAAATGTGCAGTAAGCAAAACATACAATTCATGAGCATTGAGAACATAGACAGAGAATACACACATGCTCCACAGGAAACAAATCAACATAAATAAAGTCATATACATGAGCTGTTAACTGTGGGTCATCATCATATTTCTATCAGTTCAGGTTAGAGAAATGGGATAACAATAAGTGACACTTCAATTAAGGCTCTCATTAATTAGTGGAGTTAACGAGGCATCCAGGTGATGCAAATATTTCTCTGTTGGGCTATAAAAGTCCTGGTTTGACTGAAACTTCAGTATAGCTGGATTGGTTTTCATAGTAGTTCATTTTGTGGTTCTCTTACGAGAGGTTCTCTCGTATTGCGTAAGCTAGCTTACGCTACGGGAAAGATTCATCTTTTCTGAGATATTGAAGCCAAAATATTATCCTTAAAGGGGTCATGACATGGGTTTTTTTATTGTATTATTATGTTCCCTTAGGTGCAATTATAGTATTAATATATTTTTTTTTAAGAAAAACTTTTAAAATCTAGTGATTTATGACCTTTTCATGCGCGCGCCCATTCTCTGGCCGCTCTGTCACACGACCAGCCCTATGTGTAGAAAATGTGCCCACAATCCAGTGTTCACCTCTACACACAAGCACTACATGTCTCGTGTCCCCACCAGAGCACGCTCACATAAAGCGGTTACGAACCGCTCGAGTGTTAGAGTCAATAAATGCGCCCACGAATACGTGCGCGCGCCCATTCTCTGCCCGCTCTGTTACACGGCAAGCAAACATTCCTCTGTGTGTAAGTCCCGTGTCCATGACTATGCTTGCACATCAAGTAACAGATGTGACCCTTTCCCCATTCATTCCAATCGGGAAGTCACTCACAAAACAGCCTGTTCATGCTGTCTGCGAGCAATCATGCATAAACACACTAAACGCGCTCACACATTTTGTTCAGCGCTCTGTGTGCGGCAATCAGAGCGAATTGGCCATTCACCCTCTAGCGTTACGCTTCAAAGCGTGGGAAGCTATTCCAGGGATATCCAAGTGGGTGTTAAGCACAATACAACAGGGCTATTTGCTACAGTTCGATCGCCGCCCTTCTTGCTTCAGAGCGCGGCTCGAAACCACTGTGAACACGGAAGCAGCGTGCATGCTTCGTTCAGAAATAGCAAGCCTTCTGTGCAAAAGGGCCATAGAGAAAGTGCCACCCTCTCTGAGCGAGTCGGAGCTTTACAGCCGTTATTTTCTTGTTCCCAAGAAAGACGGCGGCCTCAGACCCATATTAGATCTCAGGGTTTTGAACAAGGTGCTTGCAAAAAGACCATTCAAAATGCTTACAATCAGGAAACTCCTCGCGCATGTGCGCCAGGAGGACTGGTTTATTTCTCTCGATCTGAAAGATGCATACTTTCAGATTCAGGTAAATCCCCGTCACAGGCCATTCTTGAGATTCGCCTTCGACGGCCAGGTTTATCAATACACCGTCCTCCCGTTCGGCCTGTCCTTAGCACCCCGTACTTTCACGAAGTGCATGGATGCGGCGCTCGCACCCCTGCGGAGTCAGGGTTTGCGAATTTTGAACTATTTGGAGGACTGGCTGATTATGGCACAGTCACATATGGAGCTTCTGTCTCACAGAGCAGTTCTCCTCAGCCATCTGAACAGTTTGGGTCTTGCAGTCAATTGGACCAAGAGCTCACTACAGCCCAGTCAGAAAACTTCCTTCCTTGGAATAGAACTAGACTCCGTGGCAATGACGGCTCGCTTATCTACACAGCGTGCGCGCCGTGTTCAGCGACTAGCCGCATCTTTTCAGATGAACAGCCTCACGCCTCTGAAGAAATTCCAGAGAGTGCTAGGTTACATGGCCTCAGCCGCAGCAGTACTTCAGATGGGTTTACTGCACATGCGCCCGCTTCAGCATTGGCTAAACACCTGCGCGTCTCGCCGGGCTTGGGCCACAGGCCGCCAGCCCATCAAGGTGACTCAGACCTGTATTTCAGCTCTGCAGTCCTGGACAGTGGCCGAATGGTATCAGCGGGGAGTGACAATGGGAGCTGTATCTCGCCGAAAAGTCATCTCGACAGACGCGTCCAACACGGGTTGGGGCGCGGTCTGCGAGGGCTCTCCGGTTTTCGGCCTATGGTCAGTTCAGGAAAAGCTCCTTCACATAAATTGTCTGGAAATGATAGCGGTCGAGTACGCGCTCGTGCGCTTTCTCCCGGTCATTCAGGGTCACCACGTCCTGGTCCGTTCGGACAACAGATCTGTGGTATCCTACCTAAACCTTCAGGGCGGTGTCAGATCCAGGAACCTATTCCATCTGACGAAACGCATACTGAGTTGGTCCCAGTGCCACCTGCGCTCGCTGAGGGCGACGCGGCGGTGGGCTTGCCACTGTTTTCCGAGACACTTTTAAATGCAGACTACTATCCACACAAACATATCTGAGTTTCGAGGCACATTTACTGAAGATTGATACTGTGGATTCATTTTTCTGTGCTTTGGTATATAGACCTCCCAAACTAAATAAGGATTTCATCCAGCAATTCTCTGATTTTCTCTCTGGTTTGGTGTCTCGCTGTGATAAACTTCTGGTCCTTGGGGATTTTAATATTCATTTATGCTGCCCGTCAAAGCCATTGGTTAATGAATTTCTTTCTATTATTGAATCTTTTAATTTCATACAACATGTTACTGGTCCTACCTATAAGAAAGGTCATACATTAGATCTTGTGTTATCATTTGGTATTTCTGTATCAAACTTGGAAGTTTCAGATGTGGGCATTTCTGACCATTATTCAGTGGTATTTGATGCTGTTTGTTCCTATATCCATCCAATCTCTTTTCAGCCTTTACACTATGCTAGGTCCATTAATTCTATAACTGCAAACCTTTTTTCAGAATTGTATTTATCGCATGTTACAGACAAAGCCTTTGGAGAGGATATTGAAGTGCAGGTTGAGGTTTTTACGAAGTCATGTACTTCTATTTTAGATTGTGTTGCCCCTCTTAAACTAAAGAAACACAAGGGAACCTCTCAACCGTGGCTAAATAATGTAACTCGCACTCTTAGACAAGAATGTAGAAAAGCTGAATGGAAGTGGAAGAGAGATAAACTTCAAGTCTCCTATGAGATATTAAAAAATGCTTTGGCTAACTATCAGAAAGTAGTAAAAGAGGAAAAAATTTAATTTTACTCTAAGGTAATTTCAGATAATGCAAATCGGCCAAAAGTACTATTTGACACAATTGATTCTATTTTAAACCCCTCAAGAAATGTTATGAGAGCTGCCACACAAGAGACTTGTGAAGATTTTTTATTGTTTTTTACACAAAAAATTGAGAAGATCAGAAGTGAAATAGTACCTGTACATTCCTGTTCATTAATTAATCCTGCGCTGTCTAATATTTTTTCTAACTTTGAACCAGTTTCACCAGCGCAGTTGGCAGATATTGTCTCTAAAATGAACGGAGGTAGCTGCAGACTGGATGTTCTACCTACCCATCTTTTTAAAGATGTTTTTCCTACTGTGAGTTCTAGCCTAACAGCTATAATTAACAGTTCTCTAATGAACGGAGTGGTACCTAATAGTTTTAAACATGCAATTCTTCATCCCTTCTTAAAAAAACCTAACTTGGATCATACAGTATATCACAATTATAGGCCAATTGCTAAATTGTCTTTTATTTCGAAAATTTTAGAGAAAGTGGTCTATTCACAGTTCTATTCATATCTGAATATTTATAATATTTTAGATATATTCCAGTCAGGCTTTAGGACCTGTCATAGTACAGAATCGGCACTGCTCAAGGTCACTAATGATGTATTATTATTGTTGGATTCTGGATCACATGTTGTTCTGGTTTTATTGGATCTGAGCGCTGCCTTCGATACAATAGATCATGAAATTCTTCTCAGTCCTCTGGAGTGTTGGGTTGGTGTGCAGGGTATAGCTCTTCAGTGGTTTGCTTCATATTTAAAAGGCAGGACAGTTGCTGTGAATCTGGGAGACTTCTCTTCCACATTGGCCCCTTTAGTTTGTGGTGTCCCTCAGGGGTCGATTTTGGGACAGTTGCTGTTTTCGCTCTACATGCTTCCTTTAAGCAGTGTTTTTCGAAATTATAGCATTTCATATCATTGCTATGCAGACGATCTCCAATTTTATTTTCCTGTGAGGCTAGATAACACCTGTTCGTTGGACAAAGTACAGGAATGTTACAGTGACATTAAACTCTGGCTATCCAGCAGCTTTCTCCAATTGAATGAGAGTAAAACTGAGGTTTTGATTGTAGGCTCTCCCGTCTTATCTTGCTTTCCTGATCATTTGGGTTCTTTATCCCTAAAGACTGAGAATCATGTAAAGAGTTTAGGGGCAATCATGGACTCATCACTTAACTTTAAGAAACAGATTGGTGCTGTTGTCAAAGGAAGCTTTTTTTAACCTGAGATCAATTGCTAAAGTAAAGCATTTTTTATCTAGTGAGGATTTAGAAATTGTAGTTCATTCTTTTATTACATCTAAGCTTGACTACTGCAATTCTTTATATATCGGTCTCCCCCAGACTCTGCTTGTCCGCCTACAGTTAGTGCAGAATGCAGCAGCAAGGCTTTTAACGGGGGTGCGAAAGAGAGAACATATTACTCCGGTACTGCAATCCCTACATTGGCTTCCGGTCAAATTTAGGATTTATTTTAAAATTCTCTTGTTTGTTTACAAGGCATTGTCAGGCCTTGCCCCGCAGTACATCAGAGATATTATAGTTCCTTACTCTCCTTTTAGAGTTCTCAGGTCCTCCGATCAACGACTTTTAAAGGTACCTCGTTGTAATTTAAAATCAAAAGGAGATCGTGCTTTTTCCGTGGTAGGTCCCAAACTTTGGAATAGTCTCCCATTCCATGTGAGATCAGCTCCATCGATTACAACTTTTAAGTCTTATTTAAAAACTTATTTATTTTCTTTAGCTTTTGAATAATGTATGTCTGTTTTTTGTTGTATGACTTTCATGTTATTATTCTGTAAAGCACTTTGGGGCAACGTCTGTTGTTTAAAAATGTGCTATATAAACAAAGTTGCTTGCTTGCTTGCTTGAAGGCAGAGCTTGGTGGGCCTGGTAATGGTGACTTAACCCAGACCAATTCTACAGGATCTGTCAGTGGTGGTTTGAGGCAGGACTTTCCTTGTAGGATCTGATTCTATTGACCAGTATAACTCTTTGGACCAGATGCTTCTTTACCCAGTGATGTCAGTAGTATGAGGCAGGACACATTGTGCAACTGATCTGTAGATTCTTGACATTTTTAATAAACCATGATTTGCTCCAAGTTTGTGTTCCTCTTGCTTCTGGTAAATTAAACTTGTTGCACAGCAGATTGTGGTGGGTGTTCAACTTGCACTTTCATTCAGCTTTATCATCTGTCCCTTTAAAACTGACCCCCCCACCCCCCTTTTTGGTTTAGTATCGTGGCACTTAACCACTATCCAAACCCATTGTACTGCTTCAATGACTAGTGACTGTTCAAACATCTCAATTGAATACCATAATCAAATCACTTTGTGTCACTACCATGTACACCAGTGCAACAGTAAGTGAAAGTCTTGTGTGCAGTTCCGAATAACATGGTACCATTTACAATAAACAACATTTACACAACACAATTGACATAACAAATGTACACAATATAGAATACACAAAAAATATGGTTGAGGGTATATAAAATATATATACAGTTGTTGAATTGGGGAGAATTCAACAACTGTCTGCCTGACAGGAAATCCAGTATCCAGCTGCACAGCGAGCTGTTTAAGCCCAGAGCCCGGAGTTTCTCATCAAGCTTGGAGGGCACTATGGTGTTGAATGCTGAGCTGTAGTCTACAAACAGCATTCTCACATATGTGTTCATTTTCTCCAGGTGGGAGAGAGCAGTGTGTATTGTAGATGCAATGGCATCATCAGTGGAGCGGTTGTTGCGGTAGGCAAACTGCAATGGGTCCAAAGAGGGGGGCAGAACAGAGCAGATGTAATCTCTGATTAACCTCTCAAAGCATTTGCTGATGATGGGGGTCAGAGCAAAAGGACGCCAGTGATTTAACAAGTGATTTTGGCTTGCTTCGGTACAGACACAATGGTTGATGTTTTGAAGCATGTGGGGACTACAGACAGGGAGAGGGACAGGTTGAAAATGTCCGTAAAAACACCAGGCAGTTGATTCTGATGATGTGGCCCGGAATGCCATCTGGACCCGCGGCTTTACGGATGTTCTCCCATCGGAAGGATCGGGTTACATCCGCAACAGAGACAGAGAGTGAACCAACCTCTGTAGCGTCAGCCGCGAATACTCTCTCCACGAGGGCGGTGTTATTGTCCTCAAAACGAGCATAAAATGTATTAAGCTCATCCGGGAGAGAGGCAGGAGTTTTTATTCCGTTTATAGTCTGTGATGATGTTAATTCCCTGCCACAAACTTCTAGAGTCTAGGGTTTAATTTTAATGAATGCATAATTTGAGAGACACCAAGACAAGCGGGGGCTTAAGCGAGTAAAGACACTGAAAGAGTTTGAATCCAGGGTGTGCTGAGTGACTCCAGCCAGGTCTCCTAAGCAACCAAATTGGCCTGGTTGCTAGAGAGGGTAGAGTCACCCAATCTGAGGGTCCGTCAGCATGCCGGTCACTGCTATCACAGTGGTGGGGCCCAGATAGTTTGGTTCTCCTAGCTTGGTTGGTTTCAGGCTCTTTGCGAGCATCTTCATCATCGCTGTTGCAGCCCAGACAACCAGGGAAGCCCTTTGTGGTTTTTGCAGCATCAACACTTTTATTAACCTCATATGCTCTCTCTCAATATACAATACATCCCACGGTGCCAGAGGAACTCACAGACATTTCCGGTAGTCTGGAGCGCTATCTGGAGTGTGTAGGATCAGACAGCAGGTTTTTAAACAACCAGAAGAGTCTTGCTCTTGCTGTGCAGCTCTGAGGTGCTTGTTAATCTCTTATTCTCTGGCCCTCCAGCGGTACTTCCAGTGTTTTTAAAGTTTATAAAGTCAAGGTATATTTCATTCTACATCATTGTTATTGTAGGCCGCAATTGTTTTCCAAAAGTTTCAGACCGCATCAGAGTAATTCAGAGTATTATATCAATAAAAGTCAATAAAAAATCAAATATATAACATGTCATTCCTCATACATATCTTCATTGGAGGAATCAGTTTTAATGATTTTAATGAGGGTACTCTCTGGAAAATTTGGGGGAGTAACCAATCCAATAGGTAACTCTATAACTTTGCCATACATTTGTAATATTTACTCTTCAAATCAATAAATCAGTGGTTAGCTGCTAGATTTAAATTTAGACCCTCAGAACAATTTAGGCACTAATTAATGGCATTCTGGAAAATCATAAAGTGATCATATAAGACTGAAATCAACTTTTCCAGAGAAATTTTAATTCACATTATAAATGGCAAAGCAGTAATGATTACTGAGCGCAGTAGGATCAATCAGATCAATCACATCATTTTCAGTCTTCTTTGTCACCTGATTTCCTCCTGCAGTATTAGTAACCTCTATAAAATCATAATTCAGCCGGAAGTTTTTTTTAGTATCAGTTTTTTTTTTAGAAAAATCTCACTATTTAGGGTCCCTTCCTCAGATAATATGGGGGGAGCCAGAAGGTAACTTCTATCTGGTGTCCCCAGATTCACACTATTTGAGTGACCTGTATATTCCCTCCCCGTCAAACAGTAGATTCCAATCGTGTGTTTGTTTCAATTTAAATCCCTCTTTAAGCAGCCAAGCTTCTACTCACAAGTGAGCGGACAGTCATAAATTGGGATTATTTACCTCAACCACACTCTTCTGTTAGAATCTTTTTATAATTCCTCCCACATTTCCCTTCACTACTTGTGGCCGGTCGGTTTGTATGGAGTACACCCGAGCAACTGACTCAATCTGTCGCAACCCTTGAGTTTGATTGCACCATTAGGTTACCGCTCTCGGGATTTATTGTGACAGAGACACCCCAAGTTTAAAACACACGATTAGTGAGCGTTCCACTCACTCTTCAACTGCAAAAACAAAACATAATATCCCTACCAATTTAATCTGTTTTATTGCTACGTGCGTTCAAGGAGATGGAAACTCAGCGTCCCAGATCTAAGTGGCACTCGTCAGACACTCCATCCGAAATCCGGTCCTGGCTCCACTGTTCCAAACAGGCCTCCAAGGTCTTTGTCTCCATGAACCACTCTGCCCTTAAGGCAGGCCTCCCAGGTCTTATAATTACACTATTCATTTATTTCAGTAAAAACTGGCCTCCCAGAGGTCTTCTAAGACATATCACACAACACTTTGCATTCATACAAATAATTTAATGTACTTATTCCTTCATATGTAACAATTTTCATTCTTATACATATAACGTAACGATCAATAATTTACTGTATTCTCAATAAAAAATGTTTAAATGTAGTTACTTACAGGGTTGGTTGACACCCAAACCTAAATAAAATACTATCTAAACTATGCAGATTTTGATTTAACAGGCTCTGGTCACCTTTTTAAATGGGCCCATGTATGGGTATCAATCAGCCATCGCCTCCTGGTGTCCTTTTCTATCGCTCCGCATCACGTCAGGGTCACCAAATTCTGTCGTGTTCTTTTTTGAGGAGACGAAGTCAAGTTTTCGAAGTATAAATTGTATTTATTAACAAGAAAGAATAAGTAC
Organism: Xyrauchen texanus; assembly: GCF_025860055.1. Taxonomy (NCBI): domain Eukaryota; kingdom Metazoa; phylum Chordata; class Actinopteri; order Cypriniformes; family Catostomidae; genus Xyrauchen; species Xyrauchen texanus. Next base: position 2,552,357 of record NC_068306.1, read on the forward strand.
AGAAATCATTTAGCCAGCTGGAGTCTTCTTCACCCGTAAGCTCCGCTCAAAAAGACCCTGTTTCTCCAGTGTTCCCTTCTATTCTACATTTCTGACCCAGGGTGTGTTCCTTTGTTCTCAGGTTTTTACTCTTTTGATTGGCTTATTTTTGCCACCGGGGCATCTCCAATATTCTAAGAGATAAGTTCCACTCATTCCGTTGGTTTGTTTTTGCTGCAGTGGGATTACTGGTTTTGCCTCCCATTGGTTCATTCTTATCAGTTTTTTGCCTAAAGAATTTCCAATGTAGGTACTGTTTCAAGGTTCCCCTAAAGAATTTCCAATGTATAAACTGTCTCTAGGTTCCCCTCATCTCCTGTGTCAGAAATGCAGCTGCAGTTTCCTTTTAGCATTTTTGGTTTTACATATATTTTCTAGTTAGTTACACACATCATTCATCATTTGTTAACAGGCATACTTTGTTTAAGATTAGTCACACACATATATACTGATTAAGTCTTTAATGATGGACTTCAACAGGATGAACTGATGCAAACTCCAATTGTAAGACATAGGATACTTCATATGCCACTGTAAGGCGGGGTGCCAATGTGTTTGCATTCAAAGGCAAAGAGCAAATGTATGATCTTTGAGAAAATCAACATATTAACTTTCTCACAATTAGCAACTCTTCCTGAGGCACCACACCCCACTGAGCAAAGATTGCAAATTCACACCTCATTGTTGCCCTTCCACGTCTGTCCCATTCTCTCCCATCTCCTCCTCATCCATTCCCCTTCAGCTCAGAATCACCTTAAACTCACCTAAGATCTGTATGTATCAAAAGACCTAGTGTAACATGTTTGGTATCATTTTAAATGTCTCAGTGCGACTGGTATAGTGTTCTTTTTCCCAGGTGTGTAAAACTTAATGACAACAAAGTTATAAGGTCTTTGCCAAATACTGAATAATTCTGGAGATCTATCCCTTCCTTGAAGTTTTAACACCAGGAAGTCAAGAACCCATTCACCCCCAAATTCTCATTGTTCAAAGGATAATACCATTTGGTACACAATATGTATTCTGTCTGGATATTTAAGGAAAGCTGGCCCAGAGCTCAGGGGTCTCTGTAGTCAGATGATCCCACACCTCAATGTGTGAAACTTTAATAACAGGAATCTGCATTCAGATTTCATATGCTTTGCAATTACGTGTAGTTTTCTCAACTGCCAGGTATGTTCTTTGACTTGTTTCTTTAACTTGTGTTTTAAATCCTACCTGGCAAATAAATTGTTACTTTTTGACTTATTCTGTATTCCTCTGAAATCATTTATATCAATACTGGGTCTTTAAAATAGGAGGAACCAAGCAGGAGAATACAGTTTTAAGAATCATTTATATCATAACTGAAGCTTTAATGTAGGAGGAAGCCACTTAAAGACTATCAGTTTGAATTTCATTAGAAACTGATCAAAAGGTAAATGAACAGAAGAGGATTCAGAGTAATCAATAACTTAAATGATTAAAATAAATGAATGATCAGAAAGTATTTAGAGCTTTAATCTAAATTAGAGGCCAACTTAAAATTGAAGTCAGATCAAATTAATAACGGGATGAATTTGTAAAGTGCAAATGATTAACAATAATTGCTTTACTTCAGTGCTCAGAAAAGACAGAACAACGCAGAGACCTTCAAGGGGCAAATCTACCTATTCTTAGCAGTTTTGCCTGCCTTTTTACACAACTGAGTCAAATTTTAAAAGATCAGCCATTTATCTGACTTAAGAAAACACATTTTTGCATATATACAGTGAAATTTATTTGTTTTCACATATCCCAGCAAAGCTGGGATATTTGAGTGCAGGGTCAGCCATGATACGGCACCCCTGGAGCAGATATGGTCAAGTGCCATGCTCAACGGCCCAACAGTGATCATTGTACCAAGGTAAAGGATTTTTCTCTTTAACTTCCTTTAATCGAAGGGGAGCAACACTATCTAGAGTGCTAGAGAAGACTGTATCCATATTTTCGGTGACAAAATCAAGTTCTTCTGAACTTGTTGGCAAACTGAGTACTCGAGAAAAATCTTGAAGATTATTAGAGAAGCTATCTTTAGTAGTTGAAAGAATAGTTCTACCTAAATGATAACATTGCATAGATTGCCTTACCTTTGCTAAGCACAGCATACATGAGACAAGGTAACGATCTGAGATATCATCACTCTGTGGCGAAATTTCTATTTTATCAACATCAATTCCATGACAAAATTTGATCAAACATATGATTTTGGTGATGAGTTGGATCTGTCACATTTTGTCTATCCCCAGAGCTGAGAATATTGATAAATACTAATTCCAGTGTATCATTTTCATTATCTATGTGGATGTCACTGACGATTAAAGCTCTATGTACAGCAACCATTAGATCTGACAGAAAAATCTGTAGATTCTCCAAGCAAATCAGAATATGACCTTGGTGGTCTACATACTGTTGCAAGAAAATAGATTATCTTTTTTATTTATATCTGACAATGTCACATCATTATAAACATTATCATCATTATATGATTCAAACCTTTGAGTAACACTGAAAATATCACAACACTCAGACATCCAGCCGTTCAGTGACACAAATCTAAACCAAACCTCGTTGCCACAATGACCAGGGCCATAGCACATTACAGTGTCTGACATAATTTTTGCAAGTTCCCACACCTCTTTAACATTATCAGGGACAGCAGATGTAAACTAGCTATTAGCTAATTCTGGTGCAATTACTTTTAATTGTGCATTGTCCCTGTAAAAATAAACAATAAAATGAAAAATGAAAAAATGGAGGGGGCCATAGCACATTACAGTGTCTGACATAATTTTTGCAAGTTCCCACACCTCTTTAACATTATCTTTAGTGATCTCTGACTGGTAAAGCTGAATACTGTTAGTGCTGACATGAATAACAAAGCCAGCACTTGTAAATTTCATCTTATGTCAAATGCTCTGGCACATGAAATGCATTTAACAATAGTGGCTGGTGTCTCTATTTCCACATTCCTTACAATAGTCACCAATAACAAGGGCGCTTTCAACATGATTCTCTGTGGGTGCATCACTAAGTGGGGAAAATCGATTGGAAATCCTAACAGGAATGGGAGAATGGTGTCACTTTGCCCTATGGGAATGCTCCAGAGACATCACCCAAATGCCCTGCTGCGGGGGCTCTCCAGCTGGAACCAAAGTGTGTGTGTTGCTCACTGTACTATCCACAAACAAAACAGTCTCTACTGGCTACTCTTTTTCACAGACCTCCACTAGCATTCGGAAGCATGTCTCCAATTCATTAACCTTCTCTGTCAGCCTGGTTTCTCCCTTGCGCCCCCTGAGCTGGATGATGACTTCACCGCTGCATCGGAGAGCGTTCCGGCATCTGATGCGGAAGATTCAACTGGGCTGCACCCCCCCCCGGTTCCTTTCTTCCCAGAAGCTTAAGATGAGCTGACGAGTTCGTGGAGGACACCTTTTTTTGCCCACAAATGACCTCCTCGCTCATCCGCTCACTATTTTTGTCGGCGGGGCGGTCCACGGGTACACGGAGGACCCCAGGTGGATAGAGCGGTTGCTAACCACCTGTGCCCGGAAAACCCCACCACATAGCGGGATTGCCTGGTGCTCCCCTCCAAGGCCTTTAGGATGACGTCTTCACTGACAGCCAAAGCCTACAGAGCCACTGGACAGGCCACCTCCGCCCTGCATGCCATGGCCCTCCTGTAAGTTCACCAGGCCAAGGCACTTAAAGATCTGCACTTGGGAATTCGTGACCCCGACATGCTGTAGGAACTGACCTCTGCAACTGACCTCGCCCTCGGGCTACGAAGGTCACAGCACGAGCACTCGGGCAGACAATGGCCGCCCTCGTGGTCCAGGAACGTCATCTCAGGCTGAACCCGCTTTCTCAATGCCCCCGTCTCCCAGTTCGGCCTATTCGGCGACACCGTCGAGGACTTCACCCAGCAGTTTTCGCCGGTGAAGAAACAGATGGAGGCCATATCTCACATCATGCCTCATCACCACATCAGTGCGACCCCCAATCCGTCTGCTCACCGAGGGCATCCCCCTACAGTTCCCAGACAACAGACAGCTCCGCCTAAACCTGAGCCCAGCTCTCAGCCCCAGAGTCAAACGCCCCGACGAAAGTGCGCGCCCCCCCCGTCTCCCAAACCTCTTTCAGGACCCGGAATGCTCCTAAGCGTTCCTGAGATGGGCAACCCAGGGAACAAGGTGACTGCTCCGGAGATGGTGACCAGACCCCTGTTCATTCTGCGGAACCCACATTGTCAGCAAAAGAGCAATTTTCTCATTCCCTGGGTCATCTGGCTCGCACGTGCCGTTCCTACGGTTTGCGTTTGACGGCCAGGCATATCAGGACGAGGTCCTCACCTTTGGCCTGTCCCTGTCCCCTTGCATCTTCATGAAGGTCGCAGTGGCAGCCCTTGCCCAGCTCAGGGAAATGGGTATCCACAGACTCAATTATCTCAAGCTTGCCCCAGTTCAGAGCATCTCATTTCTCTGCATGGAATTAGACTCAGCCTCAATGTTAGCGCATCTCATGAACGAGCGTGCACAGTCGGTGCTGAAATGCCTCACGTTGTTCAAACTAGGCACAGCTGTTGCTCTTAAACAATTCCAGAGGCTCCTGGGGCATTTGGCATCCTCCACGGCGGTCAAGCCGATGGGGTTGATGCATATGAGACCGCTTCAGCACAGTCTCGAGTACCGAGTTGGGCATGGCGCCGCGGCACATATCGTGTGTTCACCAACCCCTGGACAGACCTCTGTTTTCTGTGGACAGGAGTCCCCTTACAGCAGGTGTTCCAGTGCGTTGTGGTTACCACAGACACCTCCTAACTGCGATAGCGTAGATGCATGGAGGCGTATGCTCTCGTCATATGTCACAACTCGCCCGCCATCTCCTCCTTTTAAGCCAGCCATGACTCAGGTTGCTGCATGACACTCATATCCCCGGCAGCCTCAACACGGCAGTGGACACGCTGTCACGACAAGGCACGCCCAGCGGAGAGTGGAGGCTCCACCCCCAAGTGGTCCAGCTGATTTGGGAATGGTATGGCAAAGCACAGGTAGATCTGTTTGCGTTTTGTTACTCCCTAGCGAAGGTTTCCCTCTGGACAGACGCTCTTGCACACAGCTGGCCCCAGGGGCTGCGCAAGAACGTATTTCACCCAGTGAGCCTATTTGCACAGATGCTGTACAAGGTCAGGGAGGACGAAGAACAAGTCACTTTGGTGGCTCCTTATTGGCCCACACGGTTTTGGTTCTCAGATCTTATGCTCGTCACGACAGCACCTCCCTGGCAGATCCCCCTGAGGAAGGATCTTCTTTTTCAGGGATGGGGCACCCTTTTGGCATCTGTGCCCAGACCTCTTGAACCTCCAATCTGGCCGCTGGACGGGAGCGCTGTCTCCAAACAAAGGCTTGCTCACTGGGTCGTGGACGCCATTGCTTTGGCCTATCACAGGCCGTGCCCACCTGTTAAAGCCAGTCTGTACTTATATAGCACCTTTTTAACCTTAATGATATTCAAAGCGCTTTACACTGTGACTCATTCACACATTCACACACATGTGGAGTCGTTTGCGCCGGGCGGGGGCCATCTTAATGCTATAATATGCAATCGGGGAGGGTGTTCGAACCACCAACCCTGCGATTAGTGGCCGACCCGCTCTACCAACTGAGCCACAGCCGCCCCATAATGGGCTTGCGGGTTCTAGCACAGTGGGCACTAGCCAACGGCACCTCAATAGCCACCTACAGAGCAGAGGACTGGGCAACAGCCAATCAATTTGTGAGATTCTACAATCTCAGGGTTGTGTCGGTCTCGTCCCATGTTCTCTCAGGTCTGAGCACGTAGAAAATACGGAATACGGAACAGCAGACCGGCTGTTCCGCTTGCACCTAGCGCCCTTCACCAAAGTGATCCAGTGCACTCTTTCTCCCAGGTTAGCCACTAAGCTCACGCTCCCTGGATGTTCTTGCCCCCTAGCCCTTGGTTCATAAATTCAGCAGAGGAATTTCTGACAAGACCCACTACGAGTTCTAATGACTCTGTACTAGGAAAGGTGCTCCACAGGGGTCAGTTTTCATTTACCTCCCCCAAGGTTGTGTAGGATGTGGTCTCTGTAGGGTCTTTTCCCCCTGAAAGAATAGGAGCTGGAAAAGAACACCCTCCCCGATTGCATATTATAGCATTAAGATGGCCCCAGCCGCTTTTACTCTCTATGCGAGAAACATAGAGGAAGAGAAAAGGTCACAGCTGGTGTGGCCTGCTCCCATGCTTGGCACGTCGCTTGTTCCCACCTCAATGGGTGCGGGAAACTAAAAAGCTTTATGACAAAATTTCTATGGGGCATTGGGGAAGGGAACGTGCAGTCTGATGCAGCCTGCTACTCTAGCATGCAACTGCCTGCTCACACCTGCATTAGCATCTAAGGTAACATGGTTCAGCATCATGGCATTATTGGATAAGGACCTCTTGTGGGTGGCTGTGGCTCAGTTGGTAGAGCGGGTTGGCCACTAATCGCAGGGTTGGTGGCTTGAATCCTGGCCCACACGTCGCAATGGCAGGCTAGCACCTTGCATGGCAGCTCTGCCGCCATTGGTGTATGAATGTGTGTGTGAATGGGTGAATGAGTCAACAGTGTAAAGTGCTTTGAATACCGATAAGGTTAAAAAGGCGCTATATAAGTGCAGACCATTTACCATTTAGTGTCACTTCACTCAACACACTGTCAAAGTGAGTGACTGTAGGGGAAAGTCTAGGTTACTATTGTATCCCCTGTTCCTCGATGGAGGGAACAAGACTTTGTGTCCCTCTTGCCACAATGCTGTACCGAGCCACTGTAATGGCTGAAACCTTATCCTCGGCTCCTCAGTGCAACACCTGATTGAACAGATGTAAGCCCTCCTTCCTTTATACCCGTATGTCCGGGGGAGGGGCATGCAAATTCTGTTTGCCAATTTCTCATTGGCCTTTTCTCAAGTTCAGAGGTAAACAAGGCTTTCAAGAAAGACCCCTAGTGTCACTTCACTTGACACAACGTCTCATTCCCTCCATCAGGGAATGGACGTTACAACAGTAACCTAGACGTTATGACACATGGTCTTTGTTGCTTATGCCAAAAAATGAATGCATGCGTTCAAGACTAGATTATTGTAATGCATTACTGGGAGGATGTCCAGCAAGTTCAATAAATTAATTTCAATTGATTCAAAAAACAGCAGCCAGAGTGCTGACTACAACCAAGAAATATGATCATATTTGCCCCATTTTATCATTGTTACATTGTCTACCTTTTAAATTTCATATTCATTTTATAATTTTGTTAATTACATAAAAAGCTTTGAATGGGCTAGCTCCATGGTACTTAAATTACCTTCTACCACACTATCTTTCATCACGCTTGTTAATAGTTCCAAAAATATCTATATCCACAAAAGGAGATATATTTCATACTTGCCTCCTAAAGTATGAAATAGAATCCATAACACTGCTCAGTTCAAGCCTAGACTAAAGACTCATCTATTTAGCCAGGCATATACCTAATTTATCCTTCAACTCATAATAATTAGGATGCTTTAGTTCGGTCTGCCGTCACCAGAAAATCTATCATGATCTATATATAACTCTTCATAAAATTGAATGGCATCTATGCTAATTCTATTCTATTTGTTTCTATATCAGAAGATTACAATGGGCAGTTCGGACTGCTAAGAGGATTATTGGTTGTTCCCACCCTTCCTTCAAGAACTGTACACTTCCAGAATTAGGAAAAAGGCCGGAAAAATCACTCTGGACCCCACTTACCCAGCTCAATATCTTTTTGAACTGTTGCCTTCTGGCTGGCGCTACATAGCACTGAGCACCAGAACATAATGTCATAACCATCTAACCCTGATGGAGGGAACGAGACATTGTGTCGATGTAGTGACACAAGAGGTCGCTCTTGGGAGCCCAAAACACCTCTGATGTTTGAGAAATTGAATTGGCGAGTGGAATTTGCACTCCCTCTGCAACTGGATCCTGGACTTCCTGACTGGGAGTCCACAGTCAGTCCGGATTGGTAACAGCATCTCCACCACCACCACCACACTGAGCACTGATGCCCCCAGGGCTGTGTGCTCAGTCCACTGCTGTTCACTCTGCTGACTCATGACTGGGCAGCAATGCACAGCTCGAACCACATCGTCAAGTGCGATGACATGACCGTGGTGGGTCTCATCAGCAAGAACGACAAGTCAGCATTCAGAGAGGGGGTGCAGCGGCTAACGGACTGGTGTAAAGCCAAAAACCTGTATCTGAATGTGGAGAAAACAAAAGAGATGAGAGCACATAGTGAACACTCTTCGCTGACCATTGACTCTGTGGAGCTTGTCAAGAGCACCAAATTCCTTGTTCACCTGGCGGAGAACCTCACCTGGTCCCTCAACACCAGCTCTATTACCAAGAAAGCCCAGCAGCATCTCTACTTTCTTCGAAGGCTGAGGAAAGCACATCTCCCACCCCCCATCCTCACTACATTCTATAGAGGGACTATTGAGAGCATCCTGAGCAGCTGCATCACTGCCTGGTTTGGGACTTGCACCGTTTCGGACCGCAAAGCCCTGCAGAGGATAGTGAGGACAGCTGAGAAGATCATCGGGGTCTTTCTTCCCTCCATCAAAGAGATTTACATAAAATTCCTGCGGACCACCCGTAACCCAGCACTCTCGTTGGCTTCCGTACGGGCTCAAGGTGAGGCCAGCCTGGTTTCTCCCTCGCGCCCTCTCCGTCCAAGCTCGAGGTGAGAGCGGCTCACCTCACAGCCAGTCTGCTTACTCCCTCGAGCCCCCCGAGCTGGATGATGAGTTCGCCACTGCAGCGGAGAGCGTTCCGGCTTCTGATCCGGAAGACTCGACTGGGCTGCCGGCTTCAGGTCGGCATGGCCAGTCTGAGGCTGATGCCCAGATGGCCGATATGCTTGCCGGGCCGCCGTGAGCGTGTGGCTAGAATGGGACCCTTCATCCTCCCCACAGCCTTCACGGCTAGAAAATCACCCGGTGCTCCCCTCCAAGGCCTGTAGGATGACGTCTTCACTGACCGCCAAAGCCTACAGCGCCACTGGACAGGCTACCTCCGCCCTGCAAGACATGGCCCTCCTGCAAGTTCACCAGGCCAAGGCGCTTAAAGATCTGCACTTGGGAATTCCTGACCCCGACGTGCTGCAGGAACTGCGCTCTGCAACTGACCTTGCCCTCAGCTATGAAATATCACAGCGCAAGCACTCGGGCAAACAATGGCCACCCTCGTGGTCCAGGAACGTCATCTCACGCTGAACCTGGTCGAGATGCGGAAAATCGACAAAGCCCGCTTTCTCAATGCCCCCGTCTCCCAGTTCGGCCTATTCGGAGACACTGTCGAAGACTTTGCCCAGCAGTTTTCGGTGGTGAAGAGACAGATGGAGGCCATATCTCACATCATGCCTCCTCGCCACATCAGTGCGACCTCCAATCCGGCGTCCCCTTGCATATCCCATACAACAGAAAGTTCCGCCTAAACCTGAGCCCAGCTCTCAGCCCCAGCGTCAAACGTCCCCCGGAAGCACGCGCCCTCCATCTCCCGAACCTCTTCCAGGACCCGGAAGGCTCCAAAGCATTCCTTAGATGGGCAACCCAGGGAACGAGATGACCGCTGCGGAGATGGAGACCAGACCACTCCATTCCCCGGTGGAGGGCCAGGAGGAGAATTTTTATTTTCCTTATTTTCTGTTGCCACACCCCATGTGCGATACACACATTGTCAACAAAAGAGCGATTTCCTCATTCCCTGGGTCATCTGGCTCGCAGGAGCACTTCTCATGGCAACCTACTGCCAAATCTGCAATCTGCTGGCAAGCACCTGTGGTTCCGGCACACCTACCTACTCCCTCTCACTGCGAAGCCCTGTCAGGTACGTCGAAAACAGTCATCCCACTAGTGCCCCTCGCGTGGAGTTTGGACATGTGGCTTTCACTTCCCAACCTGTCAGTACCATCCAACTCGGCTATGGGATTCAATTTGCCAGGCGACCACCCTCTTTCAGTGGCATCTGCTTGACTTCGTTATACGGCGAGAAAGTCAGCACCCTACGGGTGGAGATCGCAACTCTCTTACTCAAGGACGTGATAGAACCTGTCGCTCCAGCCGAGATGATGAAGTGTTTCTACAGCCCTTACTTCATCGTACCCAATAAAGCTACGACCAATCTTGGACCTGCGAGCTCTCAACCGGACCTTACACAAACTCCTGTTCAAGATGCTTAAGCAAAAAACTAATTTTAACATGCGTTCGACATCAAGATTCGTTCGCATCAATAGACCTGAAGGGTGCTCAGGGACTCAGACTTTAGGGCTTCAGGTCAACTGGGAAAAGAGCAAGCTTGCCCCAGTTCAGAGCATCTCGTTTCTCTGCATGGAGTTAGACTCAGTCTCAATGTTAGCATATTTCACAAACGAGCACGCACAGTCGGTGCTGAAATGCCTCACGTTGCTCAAACTAGGCAAAGCGGTTCCTCTCAAACAATTCCAGGAGCTCCTGGTGCATATGGCATCCTCCGCTACGGTCAAGCCGATGGGGTTGATGCATATGAGACCGCTTCAGCACTGGCTTCAGTCTCGCGTCCTAAGATGGGCATGGTGCCACAACACATACCGTGTGTTCATCACCCCCTCTTGTCGCCAGACTCTCAACCCCTTGACAGACCTCTGTTTTCTGCAGACAGGAGTCCCCTTACAGCAGGTGTTCTGGTGCGTTGTGGTTACCACAGACGCCTCCTAACTGGGTTGGGGCACCGTGTACAATGGGCACCCAGCCCCCGGCTCCTCGACAGAGCCCCACTTGGGTTGACACATCAACTGCCTAGAATTGTTGGCTATATTCCTTGCCCTGTGGACATTCCTCCTGCTACTCCGGGGCAAGCACGTCTTGATCCGTTCAGACAATACCAGTGCGATAGCGTAGATAAATCGCCAAGGTGGCGTGCGCTCTCGTCGTATGTCACGACTCGCTCGCCATCTCCTCCTTTTAAGCCAGCCATGACACAGGTCGCTGCATGCCACTCATATCCCCGGGAGCCTCAACAGGGCAGTGGACGTGCTGTCACGACAAGGCATGCCCAGCAGAGAGTGGAGGCTCCACCCCCAGGTAGTCCAGCTGATTTGGGAATCGTATGGCAAAGCACAGGTAGTTCTGTTTGCTTCCGAGGAATCCTCCCACTGCCCGCTCTGGTACTCCCTAGCGGAGGCTCCACTCAGGACAGACGCTCTCGCACACAGCTGGCCTCGGGGGCTGCGCAAGTACACATCTCACCCAGTGAGCCTACTTGCACAGGTGCTGTGCAAGGTCAGGGAGGACGAGGAACAAGTCACTTTGGTGGCTTACAACTGTAACCTAGACATTACGACACATGGTCTTTGTTGCTGATGCCAAAAAAACGAATGCATAATTTCAAGACTAGATTATTGTAATGCATTACTGGGAGGATGTCCAGCAAGTTCCATCCATCCATCCATCCATCGTCAACCACTTATCCTGTGTACAGGGTCGCGGGGGGCTGGAGCCTATCCCAGCTAACATTGGGCGAAAGGCAGGGGACACCCTGGACAGGTCGCCAGTGTCCAGCAAGTTCAATAAATTAATTTCAATTGATTCAAAAAACAGCAGCCAGAGTGCTGACTACAACCAAGAAATATGATCATATTTGCCCCATTTTATCATCGTTACATTGTCTACCTGTTAAATTTCATATTCATTTTATAATTCTGTGAATTACATAAAAAGCTTTGAATGGTCTAGCTCCATGGTACTTAAATTACCTTCTAACACACTATCTTCCATCACGCATGTTAATAGTTCCAAGAATATATAAATCCACAAAAGGAGATATATTTCATACTTGGCTCCTTAAGTATGAAATAGTCTCCCTAACACTGTTCGAGATGCAGATGCAATCACTCAGTTCAAGCCTAGACTAAAGACTCATCTATTTAGCCAGGCTGCTTTAGTTCGGTCTGCCGTAACCAGAAAATCTACCATGATCTATAACTCTTCATACAATGTAATGGCATCTATGTTAATTCTATTCTATTTGTTTCTATATCAGAAGATTACAATGGACAGTTCAGACTGCTGAGAGGATAATTGGTTGCCCCCTTCAAGAACTGTACACTTCCAGACTGAGGAAAAAGGCCGCAAAAATCACTCTGGACCCCACTTACCCAGCCCACTATCTTTTTGAACTGTTGCCTTCCGGCTGGCCCTACAGAGCACTGAGCACCAGAACTGTGAGGCACAGGAATGTACTGTCATAACCTCCATCTAACCCTGATGGAGGGAACGAGACATGTGTCGATGTAGTGATGTTGATGTTTGAGAAAAGGCCAATGTGAATTGGCGAGTGGAATTTGCATGCCACTCCCCCGGACATGCGGGTATAAAAGGAGCTGGCTCGCGACCACTTATTCAGGTTTTGTGCTGAGTTGCCAAGACATGGTCCCGGACATTTCAATGGATAGTACAGTGTTGTGACAAGAGGGACTCAACGTCTTGTTCCCTCCATCAGGGAACGGAGGTTACGACAGTAACTGAGACATTCCCTATCTGCGTGCGTAAATAGCAGATGCACCGGACTGCACGTAGCCTCCCCCAATGCCCCAAAAAATGTCACACAGTTCCCCACACCCCCTAGTATGGGACCAGGCAATGCCAGCCATGACCTTTTCTCTCTATACTGCAGTTCACGTATCATCACAACCGTTCAACAGACGACGCCATTGCCACCACCCTCCATCTGGCCCTCACCCACCTAGATATAAAGCACTCATATGTTCAAATGTTGTTCATAGACTTCAGCTCAGCATTCAACACAATAATTCCCCAGCACCTGATTGGAAAGCTGAACGTCCTGGGAAAGCTGAACCAAATTCCTTGGTGTTTACCTGGTGGAGAACCTCACCTGGTCCCTCAACACCAGCTCTATTACCATGAAAGCCCAGCAGCGTCTCTACTTTCTTCGAAGGCTGAGGAAAGCACATCTCCCACCCCCATCCTCACTACATTCTATAGAGGGACTATTGAGAGCATCCTGAGCAGCTGCATCACTGCCTGGTTTGGGACTTGCACCGTTTCGGAGGATAGTGAGGACAGCTGAGAAGATCATCGGGGTTTCTCTTCCCTCCATCAAAGACATTTACATAAAATGCTGCATCTGCAAAGCAACCAGCATTTTGGATGACCCCACACACCCAAACTCTTCACCCTCCTGCCGTCTGGCAAGAGGTACCGAAGCATTCGGGCCCTCACGGCCAGACTGTGTAACAGCTTCTTCCCCCAAGCCATCAGACTCCTCAATACTCAGGGACTGGACTGACACACACACACACCTGTACACCATCCAACTTTTGCACATGTCCAGATTTGCACTTTAATTCATTGTCACTTTATACCTGGCTGCTTCCTCAATAACTGCTATGTCCATAGAACACTATTTCATAGTATGTTATGTTTACATTTTAGAAAGTGTCATCTTTTTGCACTACTCAGATTACAAATGTGTACTGGTCGGCACTGCACTGTCTCTTACTGTGTCTATTGTCCTGTTCCTTTTAGTAATTTATTGTACTGTCCCGTACTTTTTTGCACAAGTTTGCACATGCACTTTAGGTGTTTCCTATTCTTTCAGGAGGAAACGACACATCACAGTCACATAGTCAGGATAGCTGTTTCCCCCATAACAGGACGTCATCTTCTCGTCATCTTTCTCCAGATGTGCTGCTGACCCATGGGTCTAAAAATCATTTTCAGTTTAGTGTCATATGTTTAAAAAACCTTCTTCCGGGACTCCACAGTTCTTTCCTAATTACTTCTTGAATATTCAAGTAAACATTTCCCTTGGTAAAGTTTTGCTTTCTTCCAACCCCCAAGAAGGTTGCTGTTGTACCATATTTTAAGTAATATTTAAAGTAAGTTTGGAGCAGAAGAAATAGAAATAAACCTTGTGTAAATTGTCAGCTATATATATGTTCTTTCAAGCCATTTTATCAAGAAGATTCACATTAGATCATAATAATTTTTTTTCTAATATGACCTTTGAAATTAATCAGCTCTGGATCAAATTAAAAGACCACTCCAAATGGTCAATTTATCTGGATTTACTATTTATAGGTGTGTGTTTGAGTAAAAAGAACATTTCTGTTTTATTCTATAAAATACAGACAACATTTCTCCAAATATAAATATTTTAATTTAGAGCATTTATTTGCAGAAAATGACAACGGGTCAAAATAACACAAAAGATGTTTTCAGACCTCCAATAATGCAAAGAAAACAAGTTCACATTCATTTTTAAACAACACAATACTAATGTTTTGACTTAGAAAGAGTTCAGAAATCAATATTTGCTGGAATAATCCTGATCTTCAATCAGTCTTGGCATGCTCTCTACCAGTCTTTCACATTGACTTTATGCCACTCTTGGCACAAAAAATTCTAATTTGTTTTATTTTTCATATATAAAAGAGAGAATGCAACAAATCAGAAAAATCTACAACAGGATTCATTATTATCACACTGAAATGTCATGACACAACTGGCTGTCAAACACATATTGAGCTACACATAACACATAAGCTAAAAATAAGCTACACATAATTATTTTCTCAGGTACTTAATGAGTCTAAATTGATGCACAACTTAATAATAATTTCAGTAAATCACCCAAATGACAATATCCATATCACACTGTTCATGTGTTAAACTTGCTATAGTTTACTTCCACATTGTTTCTTCATCCAATAACAATGTCAGATGTAAATCAGGTCAGAAATAGCATGTATAATATGAATCTGTACACACATGTGGGATACTGATGATTCACCATTGTTGCACATAAAATCAACGTAATACAGTATTTATCTGTATGAATATAACACTCATTCCTCTTGTCATAAAGAAATAAATATCCTGTGATAGGAAACTTTTATAGATATGAAATAAAGAAAATGTAAGTTATGGAAGACACTTGCGTTTTTAAGCAAATATATGTATTTATAGTTTTATTTAGGCATTGTGTGAATAGTCAGTATTCAGTGATGTTAACTTTCATGTCATTTTAACACTGCATTCGTTGCACTGCAGGATGGTCTCATCTTAAGACACGGCTGCACATGCAATAGTTTGGTTAGGAGGCACATATGCTTTATTCACACATTCACTATTTACTTGATATCATTGGACCAGAAGATGATTCTTACTTGCTGTCACTATGTGGGCACTTGTATGGTTTCTCTCCAGTGTGAATTATTTGGTGCTTATTCAAGTCGCTGGCTGTAATAAAGGTCTATCCACACTGATGGCATGTGTAAGGTCTCTCTCCAGTATGAACTCTCATGTGTCTATCAAGATGGCTTTTACGTGTGAAACTCTTTCCACACTGATGGCATGAGTAAGGTCTCTCTCCAGTATGAACTCTCATGTGTCTATCAAGACTGCCTTTAATTGTGAAACTCTTTCCACACTGATGGCACGTGTAAGGTCTCTCTCCAGTATGAACTCTCATGTGTATATTAAGATCTCTTTTACATGTGAAACTCTTTCCACACTGATGGCACGTGTAAAGTCTCTCTCCAGTATGAACTCTCATGTGTGTATCAAGATTGCCTTTAATTGTGAAACTCTTTCCACACTGATGGCATATGTAAGGTCTCTCTCCAGTATGAAATCTCATGTGCATATTAAGATCTCTTTTACGTGTGAAACTCTTTCCACACTGATGGCACGGGTAAGGCTTCTCTACAGTATGAACTCTCATGTGTGTATTAAGACGGCTTTTAATTGTGAAACTCTTCCCACACTGATAGCACATGTAAAGTCTCTCTCCAGTATGAATTCTCGTGTGTATATTAAGATCTGTTTTACATTTGAAACTCTTTCCACACTGATGGCACGTGTAAGGCTTCTCTCCAGTATGAACTCTCATGTGTCTATCAAGATTGCCTTTAATTGTGAAACTCTTTCCACACTGATGGCATGTGTAAGGTCTCTCTCCAGTATGAACACTCATGTGTCTATCAAGATTGCCTTTAAGTGTGAAACTCTTTCCACACTGATGGCACGGGTAAGGTCTCTCTCCAGTATGAACACTCATGTGTCTATCAAGATTGCCTTTAAGTGTGAAACTCTTTCCACACTGATGGCACGGGTAAGGTCTCTCTCCAGTATGAACTCTCATGTGTATATTAACATCTCTTTGACATGTAAAACTCTTTCCACACTGAGAGCAGGTGAAAGATTTCTTGGCTGCTCTCCTTTGAGGATTATTTGGTGAGAAATTATTTTTATTCTTCGGGCCACTCAAAGATTTTTCTCCAGTTATGAAATCACGATGTTCCTCCTCCACTTCATTCAGTTCTTCACGTTCCTCTTTCACATCCATCAGCTCTACAATGAACAGTGAATGGATAACAAAAACATCAAGGTGAAAAAAGAAATAGGTGTAAAAATGCTAAATCTTGACAAAATAATTTTTCATTACTATATTATTACAGAATGTGATACAGATACGGTTTCAGATTACTCAAGCCTCCACATGATAGATGTGGAGCATGTGAGATTTAAGGGGGTAAAAAGCGCACTTTGAAATTAAGAAAGATGGTTGACTGGATGCTGCTGAGTTCTGCTTTCTGTGTCATCATTTATTACAGTTTTAGAAGAATTAACTAAAATATAGATTTTCTGCATATTGCAGCGCCGTTTTGTGCTCCGTTCTGCATAATGCGGTGGCTCATTTTTGCTTATTGTGTCCCATTCGGCACGTTTCGTGGTGAATCCACCGGCCCACTCGGTTCTCCCACTGGCTAGTCCACCCCTGATCGGCCCCAAACTGCATCGGCCTACCGGGAAAATGCCTAGTGGTTGTTTTTTTTTTTTTAGACATGGGTTGTGAGTGCCCACAAAGGATACACCTCATGCATCCTCCGAATTCCTGTGAAAGAAGGTAAAATTCGAAGACTGCGTTCGAAGTGCTTTTCTAAAATGAGACAGCCTCGATGACATATTCAGCCGGCAAATGTGACCTCCGGAGAACACAGATTTCAGTCGCCAGCTCTTTTTTTCTCTTTACATGCTCCCTCTGGGTTCCAAAATCAGAAAGCGCAACTTCTACGCTGATGACACTCAAATCTACTTACCGGTTAAACGAAATGATCACATTGCATTACAATCTCTTCTAGCTTGCCTGGAGGAATTAAAAGGTTGCCTAGACAAAAACTTCTTGTTTTTGAATAAAGATGACAGAAGTGATTGTCTTTGGTCCTACAGATAATTTTGATGTTAGTAATGCTGAATGCATTAATCTCAATGCTTTCCTCTCTCCTCAAGTACAGAATCTGGGTGTCCAGTTTGATAGCCAGCTGAAATTTGACAAACATATTAGTGCTGTCATAGGTTCCAGTTTCTTTCAGCTACATCTACTCTCTAAAGTTAAACCCTTTTTGTCGGAGAAACCTTTGGAGATAGCAGTTCATGCTTTCATCACTTCTCGTCTGGACTACTGTAATTCTCTCTATTGTGGAATTTCAAAATCTCTTACAGCTCAACTTCAATTTGTTCAAAATGCAGCAGAAACATTTCTAAAAGGAGGTCGGAAGTACGATCATGTTACCCCCATTTGAAAATCACTTCACTGGCTGCCGGATAAAGCTAGAATTGATTTTAAAAATGTATTGTTTGTTTACAAGTCATTACACAACCAACTCCCAGTTACTTATCAGACTTACTACATCCTTACAATCCACCATGAAGTCTGAGATCCAGTGATCAATATCTCCTCAATATCCCACACTCAAGAGTAGAGGAGGGAGAGTCTTTTCGGTTGTGGGTCCTATTTTAGTATGTAATGTTCTGGTTTTAAATTGTTGTGTGTTTTTAGAACTTTGTATTCATCATTTTGTATTGTACAGCACTTTGGTCAGCCTTAATGCTGTTTAATGCTATATAAATACAAATAACTTGGAACTTGAAAAGAACATGCTCACTGGAATTAGAGACAGGTGTTAAGACATCATTTAGCCCAGGTGCAAGCACCCTTACCACTTTCTCTCCCTGAGAGAAAGTGGCACTCGACCACACATTGTTTCGACAACTTTATGCAACATCACAACATTATTGACCGAGATCTTGTTTTGAAGATGGGACCGTCGAACCTCTCTGTAAAGTCTTCTCCAGCATGAGTGAAGTCAAATGAAAACATGTAGTTTAAGATGGAGTACACATATTAGTTATACCAAGTGAATAATCTGAAAAATAACTTTAAATTGACTTCAGACTTAAAGCCATCTTTAAGGACTTTAAGCAGAAACCCAAATCCAGAGTCTCTGTTTCTGAAGGACTGTAATGACTTTTTCAAATTAAAATTGCACCTTTTTAAAAGTTAAAAAGTTTGAAAACTGAGCACTTTTAAAATTACAATAAAGACTTTGATAAAACTCATCCTGACATGACAGTTGATTGTGATTAAAGTGTAAAACAACATACACACCCGGCCCCAATCTGGCTAATCAGCTGAGGAGACGGATAAATGCAGCCGGATGGGGCAGGTCGAGAGAGAGCCACACGCAGCTGTATTGTGTGTTTAAGTTTTCATTAAAATATGACTTTGACGCTTCATCCGGTTCCCGCCTCCTCCTAGACCATCCTTTATACTGTTACAAACATTAAAGGAAGAAACATACCTGAAGGAATAAAATCATCTTCATCACTCTGTTGTTCTTCTGCTTTGATTTCATCATCATCTTCATCAGTCTGTTGTTCCTCTGTTGTGTTTTCTTCTTTTATCTCCTGCTTCACTTCAATCTTCACTGGTGTCTGCAGCATCTGCTGTTCTCCAGCGTGAATCACATCCACCTGCTCTCTCATGATGAACATCTGAACACACAAACATCATCATTATAATGGACTAACATTCATCAAACTCAAAAAGACTGAACATTTAATGATTATACACAAGAACTGCTGTTAAACAAAACCAGTTTGTTTTTTATACGGTACAATTGGTTAGCTACAGAACCACAGAAACTTCCTGAAGTGTGGTGTTATGCAGCAGATGAGCCACAGGATGCTGGAGTCTCGTGATCTTCCCATTTCTTTCATAGAGAAAGGTTTTGTTTTTTACACTGAGGGAGGTGAATTGTGGGTCTGTGTTAGTGATGGAAAGTCAGATTATTTTCCGCAAACCTGTTCTTTCGGACGTAGCATTTTCTGATATTTTCGTAACAGCACTGTAGCTAGTAGATTATCTTAACATTATATTAATATTGTTGTATGTGTTAAAGGTGCAGTCAGTTATTTTCCCCCACTAATAAAGTTTTACTCATAAAGAAATTGTAATTTTTAAACATATGTATAAAATCATGACCGCTCACATAAGATGAGGACTCTAGTCATATCAGTGACCTTATAAAAGCTGTTTTATTCTACATGGGGCAGGGGTGCCCTCATGGGGTGGCCATTTTAGAATCACATGACCAACTGAAATACTACTTGCTTAATCTCATTAACCGTCTTTTTATTGGACACTTTCACTCATGGATTAAATGAATCATGGCTGATTGTGAATAGTGAATTTCTACAGTGGCATCTGTAACTGAAAACTATCGATTTTGAATGAAGCAGCATCCACACCACTAGGTGTCGCCAAACCCGTTGTTTCGGACGGTTTGCTTCAATGAACCAGTTAAAATATTATTCACCAGTTCTTTTACATCATCACGTAATGACGCCACGACACATAATACTAATACATCGGCATCGTAGAATACGCACTCATAGAAGACACATTCAACAAAACCATATGCAAACGACTTGATGTACTTTTGACTCGAGAACTGCTGTGATCAACTCAATGTACTGCTGACTCGAGAGCTGATGTCCTGTGATCAGTGCACTGTTGACTACGAGAAACTCAAGGCTAAAGACTGCTGAGAAACGACTCCATGTACAGTTAACTCGAGAACTGCTGTGATCAACTCAATGTGCTGTTGACTCGAGAGCTGCTGTGATCAACTCAATGTACTGTTGACTCGAGAACTGCTGTGATCAACTCAATGTGCTGTTGACTCGAGAGCTGCTGTGATCAACTCAATGTACTGTTGACTCGAGAGCTGCTGTGATCAACTCAATGTACTGTTGACTCGAGAACTGCTGTGATCAACTCAATGTGCTGTTGACTCGAGAGCTGCTGTGATCAACTCAATGTACTGTTGACTCGAGAGCTGCTGTGATCAACTCAATGTACTGTTCAATCGAGAGCTGCTGTGATCAACTCAATGTACTGTTGACTCGAGAGCTGCTATTCTTAGATCAATGTACTGTTGTCTCGAGAGCTGCTGTGATCAACTCAATGTACTGTTGACTCGAGAACTGCTGTGAGCAACTCAATGTACTGTTGACTCGAGAGCTGCTGTGATCAACTCAATGTACTGTTGACTCGAGAGCTGCTGTGATCAACTCAATGTACTGTTCACTCGAGAGCTGCTGTGATCAACTCAATGTACTGTTGACTCGAGAGCTGCTGTGATCAACTCAATGTACTGTTGACTCGAGAACTGCTGTGATCAACTCAATGTGCTGTTGACTCGAGAGCTGCTGTGATCAACTCAATGTACTGTTGACTCGAGAGCTGCTGTGATCAACTCAATGTACTGTTCACTCGAGAGCTGCTGTGATCAACTCAATGTACTGTTGACTCGAGAGCTGCTATTCTTAGATCAATGTACTGTTGTCTCGAGAGCTGCTGTGATCAACTCAATGTACTGTTGACTCGAGAACTGCTGTGATCAACTCAATGTACTGTTGACTCGAGAGCTGCTATCCTCGGATCAATGTACTGTTGACTCGAGAGCTGCTGTGATCAACTCAATGTACTGTTGACTCGAGAGCTGCTATCCTCGGATCAATGTACTGTTGACTCGAGAACTGCTGTGATCGACTCAATGTACTGTTGACTCGAGAACTGCTGTGATCAACTCAGTGTACTGTTGACTCGAGAGCTGCTGTGATCTGCTTGTCTGTTCGGTCAAGTAAAATTTATTTTTCACTTGCCCCTTCAAAAATCCACTTGTCCAGGACAAACTTTTATGTAATTGTTGAATGGGGCTGATATGAAAGCTACCACACAAACACATACTCACAGTGATGTCACCGCTTAGCAGTCCAACAAAGGCTGCTGAAATCTTGACTATATTGTTTTCATAATTGTTTGAAGCCAAAGATGTGATTGAAAATAAAATGTGATTGTTCAGCCCAGCCCTACTCGAGAGGTTTTCAAACATTTCGGTCAGATTTGGTGAACTGGATCAACTCGTTCACTAAAATGAACCAGTTCAAAAGAACGACTCGATCATGAAATGGACATAACAATAAATGGTTTTACATTTATTTAAATATATTTGTCTCGTGTGCCCAAAAAATAAACTTTAAATCACAATGATGAAAATATTATTAAATCATCGTTTACTCGAGTAATATTCAGCAGATGTGGTCAATTGTCGTTTTGTTGACAGAGATTTTGTCAATTAAGTATGATATATATGAAACCTCTTTTTAAGGGGACGCTTTTTAGGACATTAGCGCGACGTTTCTGGAACGTAAGTCAAAGTTTGTCAAGATTGAACTTTACCAACACGTCTTCTAACTGGACTAAAATATAAACATGAGTTTAGCCACAGACAGACAGAAAGTGGAAATAAACCTGTTCTGAAGTGTTTTAGTTGTTTTGTTCATCTCTTACATATGACCAGTAATCCCAAAAGTATTTACACAAACTTGAGGAAACCAAAAAGCGTTTGTTTGTGCCCGTCTCTCCAATATATATTATCACCTTCATTGAACTCATTTACAGTCAGTCGCTGGATTTAAAGACTCATTTAAGCAGAATATTCTCACATTTCTGTTTGTTTCTCCTGAAAGGGATTTTTTAAAGCGTCTGTAACAAAACAAAGCGACATGCGTCGATAAAAACTTATTTTACACTCATTAAAACGCCAAAGAGAGAAAAACAATATATACATATATAACAACAACAACAAAATATAAAAGCAACTCAAAAATATGAATCTCTCAAATAATGTAAAACACATTGAACACGTACTGAACTGAGCGCTCAAACTGCAGCTGTGTTTGAATTCGTCCCTATTCACTATATAGTGCACTATTTGGGCTTTCTTCTTCTTCTGGTGTTTTCTGTCGGTTTATAAAACAACTTCCGGTTAATTTCCGCCTCCTGCTGGACTGGAGTGAATAAAATACCCACATCTGATTAATCGGTCCTGCTGTCGATCTTTAAAATACTTTAAACTGTTTTACAACATTATACAGGAAAAGGTATTTGTAATGTATTCCGTTAGATTACTCAAGGTCAGTAATGTATTCTAAATACTTTGGATTACTTCTTCAGCAAAGGTATTTTTTCAATTGTTTTGACTATAAAAACTCTGCCAGTACAGTAACACAAAATACACAAAGAAGATCCTGCTCTTGTGACTTCCTTTGAACCGTTACAGTAACACACTACATTTATTCTGTTACATTTACTGGAAGAAAAAAATACTTTGAGTAAGTTTAAAAGAGGGTACTTTTAATAGTACTCAAGTCAATTTCTAATGAATTTGTTTTACTTTGTTACAATGGGCAGAAATCCTGTCATTACAATAATCAAATCAAATCACTTTATTGTCACACTACTGTCACTGTGTACACAAGTGCAACAGTTGGTGAAAGTCTTGTGTGCAGTTCGAATAACATAGCAGTACCATTTACAATAAACAACATTTACACAACACAATTTACATAACAAATGTACACATACTTACACAATACAATATACAATGTACAGTAAACAATACACACAATTAGGGCACCAAAGGAGGGAGGTGTTGTTTACACTATTGCACCAGTTGATGAAATGGAAAAGGTACGGTGTGTTCACCGTTCACTTTTGAAGACCCGGTCTGGAGAGAATCGCCGATTGGTGAGCAGCCTATTGGTCCAGTTAGTGGACAAAGGGTTTCCCTGCTAGATGAGGAGGTGGATGATGCTGATTTGATGGTGTTTGTGCCTGAGACCCTGCAACCTGCACAAGAGATTGCACCTGAGAGTTTGGGACGTTTAGGGTCATCCGAGTTCCCAAAAGAGTTATGGTTAGGTGGTACAGGTCCTGTTGCTGTAACATCAGGGGAGCCAATTAATGGAGAGGTGAATCCTCTAGTTGTTGAACAGGAGGTATCCTTGAGCTCACCTTCGGTTTTCATTGGTGAAGGGCCAGTTGCACTACGCAGGACTGGGCGTACTACAGCAGGGCAGCACTCTAATATGTATCATCTTCCACGCACGGTGAGTGGGTTGGAAAGGGAGGTTGAGGGTCCCTCTGGCCCAGTGTCTAGTGCCATCTCAGTTTGGTTTAGGACCTGGGATTAACCATCTACTGTCTAGGTTGCAAGGGTTCCTTTTTTTGATCGTCGGGAAGCCAACACAGAAAAGGGGGGTAGATTGTAGTGGGGAAGTCCGCTATCTTCCCTAATAAACATATTTGGGTCGTAAGTCGATTAGCTGTCACCCTTGTGATATAAAAAGGCAAGGATTCGTCTCTCGGATGTGTGTCATTGTCAACGTCACAATTACGTCACCAGCGCAGCATTGCTGCTTCTTCCGGCATCAGATGTGGACATTTAGAAAGGTATGAGCAGTTGTTTTCCCCATTTTATTGGTATCTAATTTGGTAACTGAATGTCCGCTGTTTGTATGATAGTAAGCGTTGGTTGCTTGACTACCATTCCCAGTAATATGAGTCGCAGCCGTGGGAATTTACGTGCGGGTCTTTCAGTTCTTTTCATGGCTATCGCTGCTGTGCATGCCTCAAGTACGTCTGTGTTGTCATCATCGGTATGTATATAGGGGTGCTTGCTAATTTTGGGACGAAGGGCTGAAGGTAGCAGTCGTAATATTGTGTTTTTGTTTTAGGTGCGCTTCCTGGTATAACGGCATCGTCCATGCAAACTAGTCCATTGTTAAGGCTGTATTGTGCATGCCTTTGAACACATCTGCAGCGTATCGTCATCGTTGCGCTTCCTGGTACACCGGGAGCGTTTGTGTAAACGACTAGTCTGGGCATATTTTACATTCTGCATTGGAATAACACTGCTCTTCTGTTTTTGTTTATTGTAATATTGTCTGTCTTGTGGTTTAATTTATGGATTTGTTTGGTATTCTCGGTTGGCTTGAGTTGTGTGTGTGTGTGTGTGTGTGTGTTATTTTGAATAGTGTCCTACGTGTTAGCTTGGGGATGCTCTGGCTAATGCTGTTTATGTGGTGATGTAATGCCAGAGCAACATGGTGGCATGTGATTTTTATTGTAATGTGTTTGTTTTCTTTATTTCAAGTGTCCTTGTGATCTGAGCTTTATGTAACCTCTTATGAGGAGTGGTGACACTGTTTCCATGTAGTAATTTTGTAGGTAATTTCTAGTTTAATTTGTTTCTTTTGTTTTTGATACATTTAATTGAGTTTAGCCAAGTTGTGCCAATGTTTTGTAGTATTAAAGGGGTCATGACATGGTTTTTTTATTGTATTATTATGTTCCCTTAGGTGCAATTATAGTATTAATATATTTTTTTAAGAAAAACTTTTAAAATCTAGTGATTTATGACCTTTTCCCACCCTGTTTCTCATCCTCTGATTCAAACAGTCTGTTTTGGGGGCGTTTTCCATTTAAGACTTCAGTGTTAACGCCCACTGTTATGATTGGCTAACGTCAGTGCCTATGTATCAATTATTGACGCTCCAGCCAGAACAATATGCAAGTAAACTAAGTAAAAACACTGTGATTATTCATAATGAATGAAATTGCGCTTTAAAAAGTAGTTTAAAGTTTAAAATAGATTACTTACAGTTTGTGCCGTCGTTGTTCCCAGAATAGTCGGCACGGACTTATCTTTGAGCAACAGTTTTCTGGCAAAGCCAGCATCATATTGAGATTTGTTCTCAAAACAGTCATCCTTAAAATGTACAGAACAAACGCTTAAGTTAACACTGCCGTGACTGGGTCGATCCGCAAAAAATAAACTGCATCCATTTTTCCCTGACGTCTGGATCTTTCGGCAGCTTATTCAGAGGTTTTGTTTGACCACAGCCAGGAACAGCACATCTGTGTGGCATCGTAATTTTCCTGTGCACAAGTAGTCTCTGTCAGAGCTCGCTGTCCATCGACTGAACACTTGTGAGGCGACGGCGATACTGAAATGAGCGTGAGTTGTCTTTGCGCTTATAGCGTAGTTATGTTGTGCTGGAGGCGGTCATATGCAAACGCTGTTACGTCACTTCTAACCGACACGTCACTTCTAACCATGAATCCAGAACGAGCTGTATTTTGAGCTTGATTAAATAAATGATTCGTTTAGAATGGGGAGGACGTCTTAAAATATTAAACTTGCAGGACGTTTTAATGATACAAAGACCTCTTATATACCAAAAGATCAAGGCAAATTTGGTTTCTCATGTCA
Organism: Xyrauchen texanus; assembly: GCF_025860055.1. Lineage (NCBI taxonomy): Eukaryota > Metazoa > Chordata > Actinopteri > Cypriniformes > Catostomidae > Xyrauchen > Xyrauchen texanus. Next base: position 2,577,969 of record NC_068306.1, read on the forward strand.
TGACCCCTTTAAACTTTGAACACTAATGTGTTAATTTTATGTGTTCACAGGACTTGGGTGCCAAAGGCAGGAAGGCCGGCTTTATTCTTTCACAGTGGGGCTGGTGACTGTGTGCAGTGCTCGTCACTGAAATCCTGATTTTGGGTGTGAGTGTGCACTTGTGAATGCTGTGATTCTCTATTTTAGGTGTGATATAATCTCTGGTAGCCTGCCCCTGCCGTAAAGCCCCAGGTCCTTTGATTGTTGTAGGTTCATAATTCTTTTATAAACTCCAGTGGCACCTTGGCTAAGGCCTCTTTCATTTTAAAGTTTTGTCTTAAATTTTGTTAATAAAGATGAATATTTTTGTAATGTTATTCATGTCTCCGACCTTTCATTGAGTAAGAATAGATTTGGTCCTTTAGTTCCCTGGGTGAAATTCCCAGGGTGGCGTAGTCTTTGTCGTAAATGTGTGCCGTACTATAGTTACACTGTCCTTGTAGCGGCCTAAGGTCTATTGCCACATTGGGAACAGTGTGCACTGCTTTAAACACTTGTTTTTCAAATCTGATCTTTAGAACTCACTGTCAAATCAACTCTGTATATTCAGACTGTGTAGACAATATCCACTATAAATTCATGAAATGTGCAGTAAGCAAAACATACAATTTATGAACATTGAGAACATAGACAGAGAATACACACATGTTCCACAGGAAACAAATCAACATAAATAAAGTCATATACATGAGCTGTTAACTGTGGGTCATCATCATATTTCTATCAGTTCAGGTTAGAGAAATGGGATAACAATAAGTGACACTTCAATTAAGGCTCTCATTAATTAGTGGTGATCTGGATGAGTTAACGAGGCATCCAGGTGATGCAAATATTTCTCTGTTGGGCTATAAAAGTCCTGGTTTGACTGAAACTTCAGTATAGCTGGATTGGTTTTCATAGTAGTTCATCTTGTGGTCAAACATGAGTGCTGTTAAAATTGCCATTGTTCTGGCTCTTTGTCATCAGTTGCTGTGGAATGGTGAGTTTATTTTTGTGTCTGAAGCAGTACCAGATCTCATTGTGTTCTACTAAACATGTGAAGAGCTGTTCTGCATTTAAATCACAAATGTGTACAAGACATCGGAGTCTTTTGACTTCCAAGAGGAAGTGTATTGCAGATGAGCAAACCATGTAAACCCAAACCTCTCCAGATGTAAACATGCACATCAAATGGACATCTGGGTGATTTAATGTGTGCTATCAGGGAGTAATATTGAAACTGATTCTGTTATGCCACATTTGTGTTTACAAGCTTCTGTGTTTTCAGCTCTTGGTTCTTCAGTTGAACATGGTTCTTCTATTGACTCATCCTGGAGTGCTGCTAGGCGAGTTGTCCGAGAAGATAAAGGTGTGTATTTGTTCCTTCCATCTGACATGCTGGGTTTAATTTTCCCCTACAGTCAGTATCTCACAGGTTAGAGATTGCACTGCTTTCTGTGTTTCAATAAGTCCTGGTTTGAAGAAACTTCTTATTGTGATTTTTAAATTAAGCTCCTGATTCATCTGCCAATGGTACCTGGACCCATGGCAATGCCACCTTGGTCCATGATGCTCCTGAGGGCAACGCTACCTTGACCCAGTATGCTTCTGAAAACAATGCCACCTTGGTCCATGATGCTCCTGATGGCAACGCTACCTTGACCCAGCATGCTTCTGAAAACAATGCCACCTTGGTCCATGATGTTCCTGAGGGCAACACTACCTTGAACCAGTATGCTTCTGAAAACAATGCCACCTTGGTCCATGATGCTCCTGAGGGCAACGCTACCTTGACCCAGTATGCTTCTGAAAACAATGCCACCTTGGTCCATGATGCTCCTGATGGCAACGCTACCTTGAACCAGTATGCTTCTGAAAACAATGCCACCTTGGTTGATGCTCCTAATGGCAGAGCTTGGTGGGCCTGGTAATGGTGACTTAACCCAGACCAATTCTACAGGATCTATCAGTGGGGCATCTTTACCCAGTGTTGTCAGTAGTATGAGGCAGGACACATTCTGCAACTGATCTGTAGATTCTTGATGCGTTTAATAAACCATGATTTGCTCCAAGCTTGTGTTCCTCTTGCTTCTGGTAAATGAAACTTGTTGCGCAGCAGTTTGTGGTGGGTATTCAACTTTATAATCTGTCCCTTTTAAAACTGACCCCCCCCCCCCTTTTTGGGTTTTATATTGTGGCATTTAACCACTATCCAAACCCATTGTACTGCTTCAATGACTAGTGACTGTTCAAACATCTCCATTGAACACCATAATCAAATCACTTTGTCACACTACCATGTACTCCAGTGCAACAGTAGGTGAAAGTCTTGTTCAGTTCTGAATAACTCAGCAGTACCATTTACAATAAACACAATTTACATAAATGTACACATACTTGCACAACACCATGAACAGTAAACAATACACACAATAAAAAATATGGGTGAGGGTATGTAATGTATACAGTAGTTGAATTGGGGAGAATATATTTGACCGTCCAGTGTGAGATTATAGATAAAGTGCAGTGCTGATTATTGATCCTGATAGATCAAGTGTTCAAAAGTCTGATTGCTTGGGGGAAGAAGCTGTCATGGAGTCAGCTGGTGCGGGTCCTGATGTGATACCGCCTGCCTGATGGAAGCAGTGAGAACAGACCATGACTCCGGTGGCTCTGATGATCCTCTGAGCTTTTTTTTCACACACCGCCTGTTATAGATGTCCTGGAGGGAGGGAAGCTCCCCTCCGATGATGTTTCTGGCAGTTCGCACCACCCTTTCCAGGGCTTTGCAGTTGTGGGCGGTGCTATTGCCGTACCAGGCAGTGATGCAGCAAGTCAGGATGCTCTCTACAGTGCTGGTGTAGAACCGTGTGAGGATGTGGTGGTTCATTCCAAACTTCCTCAGCCGTCTCAGGAAGAAGAGGCGCTGGTGAGCCTTCTTCACAACGGCCTCAGTGTGGACGGACCATGTGAGTTCCTCAGTAATGTGGACACCGAGGAACTTGAAACTGCTGACTCTCTACACAGGTGCTCCATTAATGGTGATGGGGCTGTGTTCTCCGTCTTTCTTCCTGAAGTCCACTACAAGCTCCTTAGTCTTACTGACGTTGAGGGAGAGGTTGTGCTCCTGACACCAGGCTGTCAGAGTGTTCACCTGTTTCATCGTTGTCAGTGATCAGACCTACCACCGTCGTATCATCAGCAAACTTAATGATGGCATTGGAGCTATGTGTTGCCACACAGTCATGTGTGTATAGGGAATACAGCAGTGGGCTGAGAACACAGCCCTGTGGGGCTCCAGTGTTGAGGGTCAGTGATGAGATGTTGCTGCCCATTCTAACCACCTGACGTCTGCCTGACAGGAAATCCAGGATCCAGCTGCACAGCAAGCTGTTTAAGCCCAGAACCCGGAGTTTCTCATCAAGCTTGGAGGGCACTATGGTGTTGAATGCTGAGCTGTAGTCTACAAACAGCATTCTCACATATGTGTTCATTTTCTCCAGATGGGAGAGAGCAGTGTGTATTGTAGATGCAATGGCATCATCAGTGGAGCGGTTGTTGCGGTAGGCAAACTGCAATGGGTCCAAAGAGGGGGGCAGAACAGAGCAGATGTAATCTCTGATTAACCTCTCAAAGCATTTGCTGATGATGGGGGTCAGAGCAAAAGGACACCAGTCATTTAACAAGTGATTTTGGCTTGCTTCGTTACAGACACAATGGTTGATGTTTTAAAGCATGTGGGGACTACAGACAGGGAGAGGGACAGGTTGAAAATGTCCATAAAAACACCAGGCAGTTGATTCTGATGATGTGGTCCGGAATGCCGTCTGGACCCACGGCTTTACGGATGTTCTCCCATCGGAAGGATCGGGTTACATCCGCAACAGAGACAGAGAGTGAACCAACCTCTGTAGCGTCAGCCGCGAACACTCTCTCCACGAGGGCGGTGTTATTGTCCTCAAAACGAGCATAAAATGTATTAAGCTCATCCGGGAGAGAGGCAGGAGTTTTTATTCCGTTTATAGTCTGTGATGATGTTAATTCCCTGCCACAAACTTCTAGAGTCTAGGGTTTAATTTGAATGAATGCATAATTTGAGAGACACCAAGACAAGCGGGGGCTTAAGCGAGTAAAGACACTGAAAGAGTTTGAATCCAGGGTGTGCTGAGTGACTCCAGCCAGGTCTCCTAAGCAACCAAATTTGCGAGCATCTTCATCATCGCTGTTGCAGCCCAGACAACCAGGGAAGCCCTTTGTTGTTTTTGCAGCATCAACACTTTTATTAACCTCATATGCTCTCTCTCAATATACAATACATCCCACGGTGCCAGAGGAACTCACAGACATTTCCGGTAGTCTGGAGCGCTATCTGGAGTGTGTAGGATCAGACAGCGGGTTTTTAAACAACCAGAAGAGTCTTGCTCTTGCTGTGCAGCTCTGAGGTGCTTGTTAATCTCTTATTCTCTGGCCCTCCAGCGGTACTTCCAGTGTTTTTAAAGTTAATAAAGTCATACTATATTTCATTCTACATCATTGTTATTGTAGGCCGCAATTGTTTTCCAAAGTTTCAGACCGCATCAGAGTAATTCAGAGTATTATATCAATATAAATCAATAAAAAATCAAATATATAACATGTCATTCCTCATACATATCTTCATTGGAGGAATCAGATTCCTCCCAGTTTGGTCTTTGTTGCATTGGACTATTCACATTGATCAGTGTCATCTACTTAGTTATTGCTTTGATAAAAACTATAATTTCATCAACGGTGACACACAATACAATATTATTCCCCTCACAAAAATGGCTATTTCAATCATTATACCAATTTTAGTCAACCCTATTTCTTAATCAATTCCATTTATATTGTTACAAACAGACAAGACAAGCAATCTTAATCTTTAGTCACCACCACGTTTCTTTTCTTTTCTTCATTACTTTTCAAATGTACATGAGTTCAATTAAAGCATAAGTAATAAATCATCTTCCATTCTAAATGAATTATCATACAAACATTCCCATGTTTGTTTAATACTTCTATAATAAGTCAGGCACTCCTTTGTCTGCAACGGTTCTCAAAACTCTACCCCCAAAATCAATCTATATATAATCCTCTAATGATCCCCTGATAACACAGTGACAGAATACTTGGTATTTAATACTGTGATAAGTTATTTTAGTAAAGCTAAGAGCATTCATCCACTTCCTTAAACCCCTTTCAAACCTTCTTATTCATGTTTCTAGTGTGGTGAGGCCCTTGCCACTGGTCTTGATACCGCTCAGTCCTCAATCCGTAATAAATTGGCATCAGTAAAAATTATTTCAGTACATCATTATTAAAAATTCATCAATCTATTAAAATTGTCCAAATTAAAAGTAAATCATGCTAAAATTGAACTCATTTATAGATAATTAATTTCCATTCAGATTTTATTTCTGCTACTTTAGCAAATGTTACACAAAACTATGTATCATGGTGGGGACTAACATCAGAACAAAGCCCTGTCAAGCTTCTAGGGAGCTTCATTTCAAAACATCACCGTAATTCAATAATAGTCTCTAGATAGTTTATGAACCTACATTTATTCTTTCAGATGAATTTTCAACTTAATCTCTTTTCTTCAGTATAAACTCTTAACTTTAGATTGCCCTCTGAATATTTACAATCTTTAATCATTGATGAGGAGAGGATATCACTCTAACATTATTGTCAAAGCACATCATTTTACATATACAAATACAATAAAACAAAACAAAACAAAAATAAAATAAAATAAAACAACTTGGAGATGTTCCTTCAAAATCTGCTCTTGTGTTTCTGTTTCAAGCAGACACATCAATCTTAGACACTGTTTCTAATCTCATTACAGCTATTTCTTCTTCTTTCGTTTTAGATTCTCACAATAATATATTTAATTTATTATTCAGTCATTCAAAATAGTGATATTTATAATAATTGATTATATTAACGGCTTTCAAACTTTCCCATCTCACACCATTTAAAAACAAAAAAACTATTCTCAACATACTTTCTTCTGTCCATTCTAACAACATACAAATAACCTTCTAATCTTTAATAAAACACAAGATTTACCTTTTTTTTTACGACATTCTCTATATAATCAATACAACTTATTTTTAGCCTTCTGTTCATGCAGAGCTTTACATTTACAACACCTATCTTATTATTAATATGTTATAATCCCTTTAATAATTTATTATTACTACCTTCTCCATTTCTTACACTTTCTCAGGTGAAGGAACTTCCATTCTATCTAATAAAATAATATACATCAAGTAGAAGATATACAGAAAAGTAAAAGTTTAAACAGAATAAAGTCGTAAAGAGGCACAATGGAAATTCAAACAAATCTCTTTTCTTGTGTTTTGAAACAATTGCTCAGTAAAATACACAAAGTTCTTTTAATTTCTCATGATTTTTTATCCAAATGGAGTGGTGGCGGCATAGTGGGTTAAATCACATAACTGTTAATCAGAAGGTCGCTGGTTCGATTCCCACAGTCACCACCATTGTGTCCTTGAGTAAGACACTTAACTCCAGGTTGTTCCGGGGGAATTGTCCCTGTAATAAGTGCACTGTAAGTCAATTTGGATAAAAGCATCTGCCAAATGCAGAAATGTAAATGTTTCTTCATCATTTAACAGTTATCATTATTATACCTCTAAAATGATACTTTCATGTATTAACTATGGCAAATGGAAATAGTAGTAATAGAAATAGACACTCAATCATCTCTTTGTAGCACCCACTAACCTTTTTATTTATTTTAATGAGGGTACTCTCTGACAGACCTCCACTAGCATTCGGAAGCATGTCTCCAATTCATTAACCTTCTCCGTCAGCCTGGTTTCTCCCTCACGCCCCCTAAGCTGGATGATGACTTTGCCGCTGCATCGGAGAGCGTTCCGGCGTCTGATCCGGAAGACTCGACTGGGCTGCCGGCTTCAAGTCGGCATGGCAAGTCTGAGGCTGATGCCCAGATGGCCGACATGCTTGCCCTGGCCGCCGTGAGCTTGTGGCTGGAATGGGACTCTCTGTCCTCTCCACTGCCTTCACGGCAAGATGATTGGTTCCTCGGCTCAGGGCGCTGCTCACAGCACACACACACATCCCCTCTCCGGTTCCTTTCTTCCCAGAAGCTTAAGATGAGCTGACGAGTTCGTGGAGGGCACCTTTTTTTGCCCGCAAATGACCTCCTCGCTCATCCGCTCTCACTACTTTTGTCGGCAGGGCGGTCCACGGCTACACGGATGACCCCAGGTGGATAGAGCAGTTGCTATCCACCTGTGCCCGGAAAACCCCACCACATGGCGGGATTGCCCGGTGCTCCCCCCAAGGCCTGTAGGATGACGTCTTCACTGACAGCCAAAGCCTACAGCGCCACTGGACAGGCCACCTCCGCCCTGCATGCCATGGCCCTCCTGTAAGTTCACCAGGCCAAGGCATTTAAAGAGCTACACTTGGGAATTCCTGACCCCGACGTGTTTTAGGAACTGCGCTCTGCAACTGACCTCGCCCTCGGGCTACGAAGGTCACAGCACGAGCACTCGGGCAGACAATGGTCACCCTCGTGGTCCAGGAACGTCATCTCAGGCTGAACCCGCTTTCTCAATGCCCCCGTCTCCCAGTTCGGCCTATTCGGCGACACCGTGGAGGACTTCACCCAGCAGTTTTCGCCCGTGAAGAAACAGATGGAGGCCATATCTCACATCATGCCTCATCACCACATCAGCGCGACCCCCACTCCGTCTGCTCACCGAGGGCATCCCCCTACAGTTCCCAGACAACAGACATCTCCGCCTAAACCTGAGCCCAGCTCTCAGCCCCAGCGTCAAACGTCCTGCCGGAAGTGCGCGCCCCGTCTCCCAAACTTCTTTCAGGACCCAGAAGGCTCCTAAGCATTCCTGAGAATTTTGATGTAGCAATGGCTGCACTTCAGAAACACTTTGTGCCTAAAGTTAACGTAGTCGCATGCCGACACACGTTTAGACAGCAAGTGCAAAGAGTGGATGAGACTGTTACGCAATACGTTGCTGCTTTAAGAGCGTTAGTATCCCCATGTGCGTTAGGGCAAATAGAGAGTGAAATGCTCCGTGATCAGTTGATCGCAAATGCGTCGTTGACTGCAGTAAAGGACAAATTACTGTTGGAGGACGACCTCACTCTAGAGAAAGCGATTACAATCGCATGTCAAGTGGAAGCTGCTGTTAAAAATTCGTCGTTACTCTGTAATTCCACTGCTACTGCCATGAAGTCGGTACAAGCCATTAGTATGGATACTAAGTATGGCAGAGGGGGAAAGTTACAGCCAATGATAAGATCACCTTTGAATTGAATACTGAAGCATCAGGAGGTCAGAAACATAAGTTACAACTGGTTGTAGATACGGGCACATCAGTTTCCATACTTCCAGAAGATGTGTACATTTACATTTATGCATTTGGCAGACGCTTTTATCCAAAGCGACTTACAGTGCACTTATTACAGGGACAATCCCCCTGGAGCAACCTGGAGTTAAGTGCCTTGCTCAAGGACACAATGGTGGTGGCCATGGGGTTAGAACCTGTGACCTTCTGATTAACAGCCCTGTGCTTTAGCCACTACGCCACCACCACTCCATGGTGTATAAGAAACATTTCTCACAATGCACCCTGAGTAAGCCAAAAATTAAACTTGTCACTTATGCAAAAGAGAACCTACCAGTTATTGGCTGCTTAACAGCATTAGTGGGTGTATCAACAAATGACAATGTAGTTCCAGCTATTTTTTATGTAGTGACAGCAGGATCTCCCTTGCTAGGGTTAGATTTCATAAGACTGCTGAACCTGGATATTGTAAGCGGAAAAGTAAGGTACATAGACAATGAATGTGGAATCTCACCTGCACCTCTTCATATGACTCAGCATTCCACAAGCCCTGTGTACACAGTATCACCTGTATCTGCTACTCACCTTGGATGTGTGAAAGGATTCATCCACAAAGTGCAAGTTAATGCAACAGTGACACCAGTGCGTCAAAAATTGAGACGCTTACCTCTCAGCATCCGTAAGGAGGTGTCCACTGAGCTTAATCGTCTCCTTACAGCGGGCATAACTGAACCAGTTGATGCTTCAGAATGGGTTAGTCCGTTGGTGGTGGTACTTAAGCGTAATGGACACATTAGACTTTGTGTAGATCTCCGTGAACCCAATAAGAGTGTGATTATGGATTGCTACCCATTACCTCACATGGATGATTTGTTTACAGAACTTGCAGCTGCTTCACATTACAGTCAAATTGATCTGAGCTCTGCTTACCACCAGCTGCCTCTCCATCCTGACAGTCGTAACCTGACTGCGTTCATAACGCACGAAGGCCTTTTCCGTTTCACTCGGGTTCCGTTTGGACTAGCTTCAGCGCCGTCAGCCTTCCAAAAAATGATGCAAATGGTCCTAAAGGGGCTGGAAGGGGTAAAGAATTACTTGGATGACATTATAGTGTATGGTAATTCTAATGTGGCCCATGATGAGCACCTCCAAGATGTTCGTCAAAGGCTAGACGAGGTTGGCTTGCAGATTAACTTTGATAAAAGCTCCTTCAACCAAGCAAGCATTCCATTTCTGGGTCATGTAATTTCTAAAGAAGGATTACATCCCAGCCCAGACCACCTTACTGCCATTTCAGAAGCACTTCGACCTACAGATATGGTAGCTTTACGTTCGTTCCTAGGGCTCACTTCATGGTTCAACAAATTTCTCCCAGGCTATGCTACTGTGGTTGAGCCGCTGAGGCAAATGCTCAGAGCTGATGCAAAAACGCCACTACAGTGGAGTAAAGAGACAGTTGATAGCTTTAATACGCTTAAGAGAATGCTGCTGGACAGCCCTGTTCTTTCTATTTATGATCCTTCCCTTCCCACATTCATTACTACAGATGCCTCAGATTACGGCCTTGGTGCTGTTCTGACACAGCTACATCCTGATGGTGTCGAACATGTGGTAGCCTTTGCATCCAGGACGCTATCACCGTCTGAGAGGAAATACTCTACTGTGGAGAAGGAGGTGCTTGCGTGTGTTTGGGCGGTAGAAAAGTGGAGAACGTATGTGTGGGGACATCGTTTCACTCTAAGAACTGATCATCAGGCCCTTACTACTCTTCTCTCCACAAAGGGCATGAATAGAGCAGGCATGAAGGTAGCTCATTGGTCTGCTAGGCTCCTGTGCTTCCAGTATGATGTACAGTACCGTCCAGGTAGTAAAAATTGTGTGGCGGATTGTCTCTCCCATATACCATTGAGCCACACAGACACCACTGTATCCATTGAGCAGGATTTGATTTCTGAAATCGCAGAAATTCAGCCCTTCCTGACTGCGTTGCCGCTAGTGGACCTTAAAGCTGAATGCGAGGACTGTCCAGAGCTGTCTCAGTTACGTCAGACAATTCAGACAGGTTGGCCCAAACTGCAAAAGTCTGTATCCAGTGACTTACATCCATACTTCCCGATTAGACATGAGCTGGCTGTTGAATCTCAGTTGATTTTCAGAGAGAATCGGTTGATTGTTCCTATTGCACTGCGGGAACGCCTCATCCACCTGGCACATGAGGGACATCAAGGGCTGGTGCGAACCAAACAGCGTCTGAGAGAGCTGTATTGGTGGCCGCGAATGGACGATCTTGTTCACACAATCCTATCCGCATGTGTGACATGCCAGGCCAGTGATAAATCAGCCAAAACATTTACAGCTCCAATGCAGCCATTGGAGTTCCCAAATGGCCCATTTCAACATGTTGCTATTGATATAGTAGGACCGTTCGAAAAGGGAGCTACTGACTGTAAGTTTGCAATAACATTGATTGACTATTTTAGCAAATGGCCAGAAGTTGGTTTTGCTTCATCAGTAACAACAGAGACTGTTCTGAAATTTCTGACCACTATCTTTGCTCGAGAAGGAAACCCCTGCACCATTACGACAGACAATGGGCCGCAGTTCACTTTGTCTGAATTTGCTGATTTTGTGAAAACACAAGGAATAAAGCACATGAAGACCAGTGTTTATCACCCTCAGGCTAATGGGGCCATTGAACGTTTCAACAGGGTGCTTAAAGAGTGTCTTCAAGCAGCTGAAGTGGCTCGTAAGCCCTGGAAATCTGCAGTCCTGACCATGCTGAAGAGCTATCGAGCGACACCCCATGCTACAACAGGTGAGACCCCTTTTCTGCTCTTGAGAGGCCGACCTATGAGGACGAAGCTGAATGTTCTTCTGCCTGAGGATAGCCCTGATCAATTTACTCAGGTCAGAGCTCGTGTGACACAAAGACAGAACAAAAGTAAACAATACACCGATCGTAAAAGAGGATCTCAATTTCTTAAAATTGCGGTTGGATATAAGGTGAGAGTGAGAAAGCCTTTTCACGTGAAAAAAGGAGAAGCCCGGTTCACTGATCCGTTGTCAGTACAACAACAAATAGGACCGAGTACTTTCCTCTTAAGTGATGGGAAAAGATGGAATTCAGCATGTCTTTCATTATGCCCAGAAAGAGAGGAAACCTCTGCACAGGATGAAATACCTGAAAGAGGCAGTACTATCGAGAACACTGCTGTGGGTTTGAATAGGGATTTAAGACAGAGACGACCACCTTTGTGGACCCAAGACTATGTGTTGAAGTAATGTGTCTGAAGAGAAAGGAAGTAGTCAGACCAAGAGGATATGTAAAGGGTGTAGGCGGATCACTGCCCTATCTAAAAAAAACATTGAATGTATATTGAATCCTGAAATGTTTGATTAATGTTATTCTGTTATGTTAAAAGGATAAAAGAGTACTAGAAGCTTTCATTATGCTCCTTTGAAATGCCTATTCGAAACTGACTGTTGTTTGAATGCATAAGAGGTCATGTGAATATGCTTCTTTGAGATAAGTTGTTATTTGAGTAAATAAGATTTGAATAAGGTAACGATCTTAAGAGTAGAAATTATGTTTGAGTAACTGGGGAGATGTTGTGTTGAGAAGCATACAATACTTGATGTTCAATTCATAGTAATTGCTAACTATAACACATTAATGTGGAACTGCACCACTAGGGACTCTAGTGAGAAATTGTGTTAAAAATAATGTGAAGAAGAGAAATAAAGTTGATGTGTACACCGCATGGAGTGTGTTCTGTGAAAGGGTAAAAACACCACAAAGGCAAGTTTATTTATATAGCACATTTCATACACAATGGTAATTCAAAGTGCTTTACATAGAAGAGATTAAAATAAGAATAAAAAAAAAAAAATAAGAATAAAAAAATAAGTTTAGAATATAGAATAAAATACAGTACAAACAGTTGGACACAGTGGCACAGTGCTCATTCAGTAAATGCACAGCTAAACATAAGTGTTTTGAGTCTGGATTTGAATGTGACTACTGTAGGAGCACATCTGATCTCTTCTGGAAGCTGGTTCCAGCTGCGGCTGGCATAATAGCTAAAAGCAGACTCTCCTTGCTTAGAGTGAACCCTCGGTATTTCTAGCTGATGTGATCCTAATGATCTGAGTGATCTGTTGGGTTTATATTCAGTGAGCATATCTGCAATATATTGAGGTCCTAGCCCATTGAGTGATTTATATACCAGTAATAATACTTTAAAATCAATCCTAAATGTAACTGGGAGCCAGTGTAAAGACCTGAGGACTGGTGTGATATGTTCATATTTTCTGGTTCTGCTCAGAATTCTGGCAGCAGCGTTCTGTATGAGCTGCAACTGTCTTATGGACTTTTTGGGAAGGCCAGTTAGGAGTCCATTACAATAATCCACCCTGCTGGTGATGAAAGCATGCACAAGTTTCTCTAGGTCTTGACTGGAAACAAAGCATCTAATTCTTGCAATATGTTTCAGATGATAGTATGCTGATTTAGTTATTGCTTTGACATGACTACTGAAACTGAGGTCTGACTCTAGAGACACACCAAGATTCCTGACTTGATTTTTAGTTGTTTGACCCCTAGCGTCAAGGTATGCATTCACCTTGAGAACGTCATCTTTGTTTCCAAACACAATGACTTCAGTTTTGTCTTTGTTTAACTGAAGAAAGTTTTGGCACATCCAACTGTTTAATTCATCAATGCATTGGCACAGGGAGTCAATGGGGCTGTAATCGTTAGGTGATAGGGCTAAGTAGATCTGTGTGTCGTCTGCATAGCTGTGGTAAGCAATTTGGTTCTTTCTCATTATTTGGCTCATTGGGAGCATATACAGGTTGAACAGGAGTGGCGCAAGAATTGAGCCTTGAGGGACTCCGCATGTCATGGACGTCCACTCAGACTTATGGTCTCCTATACTCACATAATAACCTCTCCTTCTAAGTATGACCTGAACCATTTTAGGACCATCCCAGAAAGCCCCACCCAGTTTTCCAGCCTGTCAAGAAGTATGTTGTGATCGACAGTGTCAAATGCAGCACTGAGGTCGAGTAGTACCAGTACTGATAATTTGCCTGTATCAGTATTTAAGCGAATATCGTTTATTATCTTTATAAGCGCTGTCTCTGTGCTGTGATGCGATCGGAAACCAGATTGAAAATTGTCAAAGTATCCATTTGAGTTCAAGAATTTGTTCAGCTGATTGAAGACAACTTTTTCAATGATCTTGCCTATGAAAGGAAGATTTGAGATCGGTCTGTAGTTGCTTAATATGGTCTTATCCAGACTGCTCTTTTTCAAGAGGGGCTTGACAACTGCAGTTTTCAGGGAGTTTGGAAGTTGCTGTTTATAATATTCGAGAAGAAAGTCTGTCTAGCTTTGCCTAGTTCCATATTAAAAGCATGGATGCTGTCTTTGTAGATGTTATAATGCACTACAAGTTTTGTCTTCCTCCACATGCGCTCTGCTTTTCTGCATTGTCTTTTCATATTCTGCACTGCTGTTGAGTTTCTCCAAGGTGCTTTTTGTCTGCCACTCTTCTTCCTGACTTTCACAGGAGCAATATCATCAATTACACTTTTAACTTTTGAGTTAAAAGAATCAAGGAGAAAATCAACAGAGTCAGCAGATATACTTGGTGTTAAAGATATAGCCTTCATAAATAGTACACTAGTGTTCTCATTTAAGCATCTCTTCTTGACAGACACAGATCTAGCTTCAATGGCAGGAGAGATCAATATATCAAAGAAAACACAGAAATGATCAGACAGTGCTACATCCTTAATAACAATGGATGAAATGTTTAGACCCTTACTGATAAGTAAATCTAGAGTGTGTCCATGATTGTGTGTGGGTCCATGTACATGCTGAGTCAGATCAAAAGTTTTTAAAACAGTTATGATTTCTTTTGTCATATTGGTTTCTGCATTATCTATGTGAATGTTAAAGTCTCCAGCAATGGCAAAACAGTCAAACTCTGAGGTAATTGTTGATAACAGTTCTGTAAAGTCCTCAGCAAAGGCTGGAGAGTATTTTGGAGGCCTGTAAATAATGATAAATAAAATGTGTGGAGCACCTTTTAACACACTACACAGATATTCGAAAGACGGGTAATTCCCAAATGATATTTGCTTACATTGATAGACATCTTTAAAGAGAGCAGCTAAACCCCCACCTCGTCTACCTTCTCTGCAGACACTCAAATAAGTAAAGTTAGGAGGGGATGTTTCATTAAGGACTGTTGCACTACAGCTGTCTTCTAGCCAAGTTTCATTTAGAAACATAAAATCCAGGTTGTATGTGCTTATTAAGTCGTTGACTAGAAGTGATTTATTTTTAAGTGAGCGGATGTTTAAAAGTGCTAACTTAACAGTTTTTGTCCCCATTGCAATCTTAGTTTGGCGTGTAATAGGCACCAGATTAGATGGGTTTGCTGTACGGCTTTTGAAGGCCTTAGACTTTCTATGATGTAATCGAACAGCAATAGAGAAAGATACAGGCACACTGGGTTCCCGCTTGTTTTGTAAACATTTGAGAAAGTTACTGTTATCATAGCGGGGACCCAACACATATCACTGAGAGCTGGTATCAGTTGTTTTTGGTTCACCTCGAGCAGATGGAGGAGGGTGTGAGCCCTGGCGTTGTGGCAGAGGTTGAAGAGCTCTCACAGGAGGAGGGCGAGGGCGAGCTGGGCCCGCAGGTGGTTGAGGGGCCTGCCGTTTTTTGCTTGATATTTGGGGGCTTGCAGCAAAAGAGTGGGATAGTTTGGTTCCAGCATACACTAGCTCTTCCATTTTCTCTGAGAAGCACAGATGTGGAGATGCTGGAAAGAGGGATAATGTGTCTGGTGAGAGGGGCTGTTGCTCTGGTGTTATCGGAGGCTGTAATATGCTGTCCTGGTTTCCATGGGTGTTTTCAAGAATAGCCATCTACAGAGCAGAGGACTGGGCAACAGCCAATAATTTTGTGAGATTCTACAATCTCAGGGTTGAGTCGGTCTCATCCCGTGTTCTTGCACGTAGAACTCGGTAATACGGAACAGCAGACCGGGTGTTCCGCTTGCACCTAGCGCCCTTCACCAAAGTGATCCAGTTCGCTCTTTCTCCCAGGTTAGCGACTAAGCTCAAGCTCCCTGGATGTTCTTGCTCGCTAGCCGTTGGTTCACAAATTCAGCAGAGGAATTTCCGACAAGACCCACTACGAGTTCTAATGACTCTGTACTAGGAGAGGTGCTCCACAGGGGTCAGTTTTCATGGTAAAACAATTGTTCCCACCTCAATGGGTGCGGGAAACTAAAAAGTTTTATGACGAAATTTCTATGGGGCAATTATAAATTTAATTGGGGAAGGGAACGTGCAGTCTGATGCAGCCTGCTACTCTAGCACGCAACTGCCTGCTCGCACCTGCATTAGCATCTAAGGTAACATGGTTCGGCATCATGGCGTTACTGGATAAGGACCTCTTGTGGGTGGCTGTGGCTCAGTTGGTAGAGCGGGTTGGCCACTAATCGCAGGGTTGGTGGTTTGAATCCTGGCCCACATGTCCCAATGGCAGGCTAGCACCTTGCATGGCAGCTCTGCTGCCATTGGTGTATGAATGTGTGTGTGAATGGGTGAATGAGTCAACAGTGTAAAGCTTTGAATACCGATAAGGTTAAAAAGGTGCCATATAAGTGCAGACCATTTACCATTTAGTGTCACTTCACTCAACACAACGTCAAAGTGAGTGACTGAAGGGGAATGTCTAGGTTACTGTTGTATCCTCTGTTCCTTGATGGAGGGAACGAGACGTTGTGTCCCTCTTGCCACAACGCTGTACCAAGCCAAAGTAATGGCTGAAACCTTATCCTCGGCTCCTCAGTGAATGAACAGATGTAAGCCCTCCTTCTTTTATCCGGGGGAGGGGCATGGGGTGGTGTGGCGTAATGGATAAGACACATTTCTTTGGTGTGAGAGACCCGGGTTTGAATCCATTGTGAGACACCAATGTGTTCCTGAGCAAGACACTTAACCCCTAGTTGCTCCAGAGGCGTGCGACCTCTGACATATATAGCAATTGTAAGTCGCTTTGGATAAAAGCGTCAGCTAAATGAATAAATGTAAATGTAATGTAAATGCATGCAAATTCTGTCCGCCAATTTCTCATTGGCCTTTTCTCAAGTTCAGAGGTAAACAAGGCTTTCAAGAAAGACCCCTAGTGTCGCTTCACTTGACACAACGTCTCATTCCCTCCATCAGGGAATGGACATTACAACAGTAACCTAGACGTTATGACACATGGTCTTTGTTGCTGATGCCAAAAAATGAATGCATGCGTTCAAGACTAGATTATTGTAATGCATTACTGGGAGGATGTCCAGCAAGTTCAATAAATTAATTTCAATTGATTCAAAAAAACAGCAGCCAGAGTGCTGACTACAACCAAGAAATATGATCATATTAGACCTATTTTATCATTGTTACATTGTCTACCTGTTAAATTTCATATTCATTCTATAATTCTGTGAATTACATAAAAAGCTTTGAATGGTCTAGCTCCATGGTACTTAAATTACCTTCTACCACACTATCTTCCATCACGCTTGTTATATAAATCCACAAAAGGAGATATATTTCATACTTGGCTCCTAAAGTATTAAATAGTCTCCCTGACACTGTTCGAGATGCAGATGCAATCACTCAGTTTAAGTCTAGACTAAAGACTCATCTATTTAGCCAGACATACACCTAAATTATCCTTCAATTCATAATTCTTTTTGAACTGTTGCCTTCTGGCTGGCGCTACAGAGCACTGAGCACCAGAACTGTGAAGCACAGGAACGTACTGTCATAACCTCCATCTAACCCTGATGGAGGGAACGAGACATTGTGTCGATGTAGTGACACAAGGGGTCGCTCTTGGGAGCCCAAAACACCTCTGATGTTTGAGAAATTGAATTGGCGAATTTGCACTCCCTCTGCAACTGGATCCTGGACTTCCTGACTGGGAGTCCTCAGTCAGTCCGGATCGGTAACAGTATCTCCACCACCACCACCACACTGAGCACTGGGGCCCCCAGGGCTGTGTGCTCAGTCCACTGCTGTTCACTCTGCTGACTCATGACTGGGCAGCAATGCACAGCTCGAATCACATCGTCAAGTGCGATGACATGACCGTGGTGGGTCTCATCAGCAAGAATGACAAGTCAGCCTTCAGAGAGGGGGTGCAGCGGCTAATGGACAGGTGTAGAGCCAAAAACCTGTCTTTGAATGTGGACAAATTAAAAGAGATAGTTGTTGACTTCAGGAGAGCACAGAGTGAACACTCTTCGCTGAACATCGACGGCTCCTCTGTGGAGATCGTCAAGAGCACCAAATTTATTTCAGAACCTCACCTGGTCCCTCAACACCAGCTCTATTACCAAGAAAGCCCAGCAGCGTCTCTACTTTCTTCGAAGGCTGAGGAAAGCACATCTCCCATCCTCACTACATTTTATAGAGGGACTATTGAGAGCATCCTGAGCAGCTGCATCACTGCCTGGTTTGGGACTTGCACCGTTTCGGACCGCACAGCCCTGCAGAGGATAGTGAGGACAGCTGAGAAGATCATTGGGGTCTCTCTTCCCTCCATCAAAGACATTTACATAAAACACTGTATCTGCAAAGCAACGAGCATTGTCAGGGGCGCAACTACCCAGTGTTAGAGGGGTATGCAGCAACAATTTTGGCGCCCCCCACCACACCCCACTTATAAATAAATAAGTTTGCCGGACATCATCATGTATGGGCTTCAAATAATAAAGGTTTATTTGAAAGTATATCAGACAGCCACTGTAGGCCTACGGTATATATGTACATATATATATATATATATATATATATATATATATATATATATATATATATATATATTATTAACAATGTTAACAAATAATAAAAAGTTACAAACAGAATAAACAGTAACAAACAGAATAAACAGTTAGAACTAGTCAGTCACCGATTCTCGATGCCCAATCCAAGTAACAATGTTGCTACCAAACATTCAAAAGCGCTCTTTAGTTTCTACTAAATTGTAACATGGCGTGCCTTTTCACTTGCCCATTTATCTAGTATTGCATCGAATGAAATGGTTCGTGCCACACTGTTTTCAATTGAAATGACTGCTAATTGGGTTAAGCGATCATTACTCATGTTGGAACGAAGGTATGTCTTTATCAGCTTTAGCTTTCTGAATGATCTCTCCGCAGAGGCAACTGTCATAGGCATTGTCAGGAAAACTCTCAGGGCTACTGTTACATTTGGAAAATAGGTTGGTCAACATAACTTCAAACCATACTGGACATTTAGTTTTGTGTAGTCTAACTAATATAACTCCTACCTGATTTCATCACTGGTCTCCTCCGACATCATGTCTGTCTCTTTTACCCCTTGCCTGTGTTCTTCTCCACTAAGACATTGTCAAACAAACATTATGTAATAGATTTTCCATATTACTTTTTCCATATCAATAATATTAATAAATTAATCTGTTGGTATCAAGTGGCTCCCTCTACACTTCCACCTAATGTTAGACCTACCTGTTGCCTTCCCCTGTCTTTCCTGATCCACCATCCTCACACCTGAAAGAAATGAACTCACTGTTAAATAAAGCAGCCTAAATTCAATTCTTAAATCAGCCTAGTGATGGCATCATATAAGACAACTATTATGCAGTAAGGTTGTGCTGCTGTTGAAATTACATTAACATTTTGGATTTTAAAAAGTACAAATATGGCACACACACACACACACACACATATATATAGATATGTAATTACAGGGTCACATCTCTCTCTCCTTTAAAGGTCTGTGTGTATATATATATATATATATATATATATATATATATATATATATATATATATAGACACACACACACACACACACACACACACATAGCACAGATTTTTAAAGAGAGAGAGAGAGAGAGAGAGAGAGAGAGATCTGTGACCCTACCACAGGGTTTAACCAAAATCTAAATGTAAATATCAGCAAAATTATTTTGCATTAAGTTAGAAAACACTTGCCAGTCTCTTTACATTAATATTTGCAAGCCTCCAAGTTTGCTAGCAATGCATGATTCCATGGTAAACCAGAGATATTACATTAGTTGTTTTCCAGATTCTTGTTATCGGACATGCTTCCTTATATTTTTCAGTTTTCAGCTCAGCAACCTCGGTTTTGCATATTCTAAGCTAGCTAGCTACATATTCTGGCTGCTACATTCCCAGTCTTAGCAAACGCTAGCTAGTCTGTTAACATGAATATTTGCGAGCTTCCAAGCACTGACGTCACACTTTAAATCCTACCTGTTGCCTTTCACCATCCACTTATTAAGCTGCTGTCGCATCCCTTGACATGCAATCTCCTTTTCCCTCTTTCTTTTTCTGTTTTTAGCCCCGACAGCTTTTTTTGCTTTATCCATCTTTGAGTTTTAACGACAACTCACTCCTGCTGCTCACTCACCGCTAGCGTCATGATATTACCCTTCTGTCAAAATAAATTTTATGATGGAATCTTATGAGGGCCGGCACTTACTCTAGCCTGTTAGTCCTCTAAAATGTATATAACTTTTTTATATTTAACTTATATAACTTTTATATAAATTTTATATACATTTATAAAACGTATATAAATTAGAATTTTTGTTCTTTTTTTTTTTTTACCATCGCTTTGGCGCCCCCATGGTGCGGCGCCCCTATGCGCCGCATATAGCGCATACCCACTTTTTGCGCCACTGAGCATTGTGGATGATCCCACACACCCCTCACACAAACTCTTCACTGTCTGGCAAGAGGTACCGAAGCATTCTATGGCCAGACTGTGTAACAGCTTCTTCCCCCAAACCATCAGACTCCTCAACACTCAGATACTGGTCTGATACACACACAACTGTACACCATCCAACTTTTGCACATGTCCAGATTTGCACTTCAATTCATTGTCTCTTTATTCCTGGCTGCTTCCTCAATAACTGCTATAAAATAGAACACCATTTCATAGTATGTTATGATTACATTTAGTATTTTAGAAAGTGTCATCTTTTTGCACTACTGTGTACTGGTCGGTCTCTCACTGTGCCTATTGCCCTGTTCCTTTTAGTAATTTATTGTACTGTCCCGTACATTTTTGCACATGCACTTTATATAGGTATGTTATTTAGTCTGTGTAGTCTCATGTGGTTCTGTGTTTGTCCTATGTTGTTTTATGTAGTACATGGTCCTGGAGGAACGTTGTCTCTGTGTACTGTACTAACTGTATATGGTTGAACGACAATAAAAAACACTTGACTGTTTTCTTTCCACAGAGTATTTAATTTTTTGGCTGGGGCCTTTTAATGCTTTTTATTTGTGTCAGGAAATGTTTTTCCTATTCTTTCAGGAGGAAACGACACATCACAGTCACATACTCAGGATAGCTGTTTCCGCCATAACAGGACGTCATCTTCTCGTCATCTTTCTCCAGATGTGCTGCTGACCCATGGGTCTAAAACTCATTTTCAGTTTAGTGTCATATGTTTAAAAAACCTTCTTCCGGGACTCCACGGTTCTTTCCTAATTACTTCTTGAATATTCAAGTCAACATTTCCCTTGGTGAAGTTTTTGGGTGATATTTTAAAAAATGGATGACGCTGCCAACTTTGTCTATTGGAAATTTACTTTTAGCCATGACCTTTCTTGTGTGACGAAATAATATCCTCTATTAGCTTTTGAGACATTTTTTACATAGAAATACATTTTTGCTTACAACGCTAAACTTACATTTAAAACTTAAATATGTGCCACTGCAGATGACTTAATTTAGTTTAAACAATTACTTGTGTAGACTTTCTTATGATGTGTGACATTCATACGAGCAGACAGAAAAGTATGTTTAGAGCAGAAGAAATAGAAATTTAAATTGTTAACTTTACGCTAAGCTAAACTGTTATTTATAGCCATTTTATTAAGAAAATTCACATTCGATCATAATTAATTTTTTTCTAGTATGACCTTTGAAATTATTCAACTCTGGATCAAATTAAAAGACCACTCCAAATGGTCAGTTTATCTGGATTTACTATTTATAGGTGTGTGTTTGAGTAAAAAGAACATTTCTGTTTTATTCTATAAAATACAGACAACATTTCTCCAAATATAAATATTGTCATTTAGAGCATTTATTTGCAGAAAATGACAACGGGTCAAAATAACAAAAAAGATGTTTTCAGACCTCCAATAATGCAAAGAAAGTTCACATTCATTTTTAAACAACACAATACTAATGTTTTGACTTAGAAAGAGTTCAGAAATCAATATTTGCTGGAATAATCCTGATCTTCAATCAGTCTTGGCATGCTCTCTACCAGTCTTTCACATTGACTTTATGCCACTCTTATTTGTTTTATTTTTCATATATAAAAGAGAGAATGCAACAAATCAGAAAAATCTACAACAGGATTCATTATTTGAACTCTGTTTCTTCATCCAATAACAATGTCAGATGTAAATCAGGTCAGAAATAGCATGTATAATCTGAATCTGTACACACATGTGGGATACTGATAATTCACCATTGTTGCACATAAAATCAACGTAATACAGTATTTATCTGTATGAATATAACACTCATTCCTCTTGTCATAAAGAAATATCCTGTGATAGGAAACTTTTATAGATATGAAATAAAGAAAATGTAAGTTATGGAACACACTTACGTTTTTAAGCAATTATATATATTTATAGTTTTATTTATTTAGGCATTGTGTGAATAGTCAGTATTCAGTGATGTTAACTTTCATGTCATTTTAACACTGCATTCGTTGCACTGCAGGATGGTCTCATCTTAAGACACGGCTGCACATGCAATAGTTTGGTTAGGAGGCACATATGCTTTATTCACACATTCACTATTTACTTGATATCATTGGACCAGAAGATGATTCTTGCTTGCTGTGACTATGTGGGCAGTTGTATGGTTTCTCTCCAGTATGAATTCTCTCATGTGTTTTCAGGTTTGCTGACCGATTGAAACTATTTTCAGTGTGAGCACTTGTATGGTTTCTCTGCAGTGTGAATTCTCATGTGTATATTAAGATTGCCTTTGATTATAAAACTCTTTCCACACTGATGGCACGTGTAAGGCTTCTCTCCAGTATGAACTCTCATGTGTCTAGCAAGACTGCCTTTAAGTGTGAAACTCTTTCCACACTGATGGCATGTGTAAAGCTTCTCTCCAGTATGAACTCTCATGTGTCTATCAAGACTGCCTTTAAGTGTGAAACTCTTTCCACACTGATGGCACGTGTAAAGTCTCTCTCCAGTATGAACTCTCATGTGTGTATCAAGATGGCTTTTACGTGTGAAACTCTTTCCACACTGATGGCATATGTAAGGTCTCTCTCCAGTATGAACTCTCATGTGTCTATCAAGACTGCCTTTAATTGCGAAACTCTTTCCACACTGATGGCACGTGTAAGGTCTCTCTCCAGTATGAACTCTCATGTGTATATTAAGATCTCTTTTACATGTGAAACTCTTTCCACACTGATGGCACGTGTAAAGTCTCTCTCCAGTATGAACTCTCATGTGTGTATCAAGATGGCTTTTACGTGTGAAACTCTTTCCACACTGATGGCATGTGTAAGGTCTCTCTCCAGTATGAACTCTCATGTGTCTATCAAGACTGCCTTTAAGTGTGAAACTCTTTCCACACTGATGGCATGTGTAAGGTCTCTCTCCAGTATGAAATCTCATGTGTATATTAAGATCTCTTTTACATGTGAAACTCTTTCCACACTGATGAGCAGGTGAAAGATTTCTTGGCTGCTCTCCTTTGAGGATTATTTGGTGAGAAATTATTTTTATTCTTTGGGTGACTCAAAGATTTTTCTCCAGTTATGAAATCACGATGTTCCTCCTCCACTTCATTCAGTTCTTCACGTTCCTCTTTCACATCCATCAGCTCTACAATGAACAGTGAATGGATAACAAAAACATCAAGGTGAAAAAAGAAATAGAGGTGTAAAAATGCTAAATCTTGACAAAATAATTTTTCATTACTATATTATTACAGAATGTGATACAGATACGGTTTCAGATTACTCAAGCCTTCACATGATAGATGTGGAGCATGTGAGATTTAGGGGGAAAAAAGCGCACTTCGAAATTAAGAAAGATGGTTGACTGGATGCTGCTGAGTTCTGCTTTCTGTGTCATCATTTATTACAGTTTTAGAAGAATGAACTAAAATATAGATTTTCTGCATATTGTGGCGTCATTTTGTGCTCCGTTCTGCATAACGCGGTGGCTCATTTTTGCTTATTACGGCCCATTCAGCACGTTTCGTGGCCAACCCACCGGCCCACTCGGTTCTCCCACTGGCCAGTCCGCCCCTAATTGCCCCCAAAGTGCATCGGCCTACCGGGAAAATGCCCGGTGGTTATTAATGACAAGTTTAGAGATTTTTATTCTACTTTGTATACATCTGACTCCTCTTCGCAGGGGGATATCGAAGATTTTCTCGGCCGACTAAATGTCCCCACTATATCCTTGGATGTTCGTAACCTTTTAGAAGTACCGATTACTCAGGAGGAAGTGGCGGCTGCTATCTCTTCTCTACAATCTGGCAAAACCCCAGGACCTGACGGCTTTCCGTCAGAATTCTATAAAAAATTCTCAGTACAACTCGTTCCTTTTTTGACATCTGTTTTTTCTGAGTCTCTTAAGACTGGGACTCTTCCCCCAACGTTAAATCAAGCCTGTATCTCTTTATTACTCAAAAAGGATAAAGACCCCTTAGACTGTGCGTCTTATAGGCCAATTTCTTTGCTCAACTGCGACGTTAAAATTTTAGCGAAGGTGCTTGCCTCTAGACTTGAAGTTGTCCTCCCCACTATCGTCTTTCCTGATCAAACAGGGTTCATAAAGAATCGTCAATCATTTTTTAATATCCGCCGCTTACTCAATGTGGTATACTCTCAGAACCAGGCCATCCCAGAATGTGTTGTTTCTTTAGATGCAGAGAAGGCATTTGACAGGGTTGAGTGGGAGTACCTTTTTTTAGTTTTGGAAAAATTTGGATTTGGCCCGATCTTTCTCTCTTGGATTAAATTACTTTATAATACCCCCTCTGCAGTAGTCCTAAGCAATGGTCTGCACTCTAGGCCATTTAACTTGCACCACGGAACTCGACAGGGCTGTCCGCTAAGCCCACTACTATTTGATCTAGCTATTGAGCCTTTAGCAATCGCCTTACGCCAGAGTCAGTAGATCACTGGAATTACCCGTGGTGAGACCGTCCATAAGGTAACTCTATATGCAGACGATCTACTGCTTTTTATGTCAAATCCACAAACTTCTTTACCCGCAGCTCTATCTTTGCTTGAGAATTTTGGTCGGTTTTCTGGTTATAGGCTTAATCTGCACAAGAGTGAATTTTTCCCAATTAACGAGGTAGTTACACAACTACAGTATTCAAACATACCACTGAAACTAGTAAAAAATAAGTTCACTTATCTTGGGGTCTGTATCACTCGCCATCATAAGCATCTTTTCAAACATAATTTTGGCATGCTTCTCGAACGGATTAAGAAAGATCTCTCTAAATGGTCCCCTATAAAGATTTCTCTCATTGGCGCATTAATTCTATTAAAATGGTGGTGCTTCCTAAATTTCTTTATCTCTTTCAGTGTTTACCTTTATTTATTCCCTGTCTTTTTTAAGTCTTTGGACTCTGTTATCTCTTCTTTTATTTGGAATGGTAAGCACCCTCAACTGCATAAAGCATACCTTCAGAGGCCTAGATGCAATGGTGGTATGTCCTTACCCAATTTTAAGTTTTACTACTGGGCAGCTAACATACTGAAATACACTTTATTGGTGGCATTATCACCTTTTGCCCAATAGACCGTCCTGGGTGGACATGGAAATAAATGCTTACAAGCAAATTTCCTTCCAGCACTTCTTGCATCTAAACTACAGTCTACCTCTTATATTCCGGTCGATTGCCCAGTGGTGAAACACTCGTTGAGGATTTGGATCCAATTCAGGAAGTCATTTGGTTTTAGGGACCCCTCTCTTCTTAGCCCTGTGTTCCGTAATCATTTTTTTTCACCCTCAATGCAGGATGGTTCATTCAAGAGTTTGTCTCAAAGGGGGATAAAATGTTTCAAAGACTTATTTTTGGATAATGTATTTGCTTCCTTTGAGCAATTGGTATCACGTTTTGGTCTTACCAAGTCAGATTTCTTTAGAGTCTTGCAAGTAAGACATTACGTTAAGTCACTTATACCAGACTTCCCAGCGATGCCCTCCGAAAATCCTTTGGATAGGTTCCTTTCATGTAATACATTGACCAAGGGCTCAATTGCTACTATTTACAATTTAATGATCAATCTGGCATCTTCATCCCTGGATAACATTAAGAGAGCCTGGGAGGAAGACCTTGACAGACCACTCTCCGAAGACACCTGGAACTGTGTCCTTAAACAGGTCCAATCATCGTCAATGTGTGCTCGGCATTCACTTATACAGTTTAAAGTTGTACACAGAGCTCATATATCCAAAGTTAAACTAGCTCAAATGTTTCCTGGTACTAGCCCTATGTGCAATAGATGTCAATGTACCGAGGGAACGTTAACTCACATGTTCTGGACATGCCCCAAATTAGAGCTACTGGCGATCGATATTTCACACCCTTTCTGTGGTTCTTCAGCATAGATTAGAGCCAGAACCTCTGGTGGCATTATTTGGAGTTGCCCCTGAGGACGTATGGTTGTCAGCATCAATGTGTTAAGTCCTTGCTTTCTCTTCCCTACTTGCACGAAGAGCAATATTATTAAAGTGGAAAGAGCCCTTGCCACCCACTCATACTCAATGGATTAGAGATATGATGTCCTGTCTCTGCCTCGAAAAAATTAGGTATTCACTAAGAGGATCGGAAAAACAATTTTTTAAGATGTGGCGTTCTTTTCTTGACTATGTTGATAAGTCTGTTTGAATAATGCCACTACTATTGTTTTTTTTTTTTTTTTCTTTCATTTATTTATTTATTTATTTTTTATTATTATTTTTATTTTTTTATTTTTTTATTTATTATATATTTTTTTATTATTATTATTATTATTATTTTTTTATGTATTTGGTTGGAGGTTTATGTTTGTTAGCATGTTTGTAGATATTGTATGCATGCTCGGTTCTTACAATTCCATTCTGAATCAATGGATAGTATGGGCGTCATTCTTAAATTGGATGGTGAGGGGTGGGGGATTGTGAATGTGATGTATATTGTTAAAATCAATAAAAACAAACTTTGAACTGGAAAATGCCCGATGGTTGTTTTTGTTTTTTTTAGACATGGGTTGTGAGTGCCCACAAAGGATACACCTATTTCTATTGTTTGTTTACAAGTCATTACACAACCAACTCCCAGTTACTTATTAGACTTACTACATCCTTACAATCCACCATGAAGTCTGAGATCCAGTGATCAATATCTCCTCAATATCCCACACTCAAGAGTAGAGGAGGGAAAGTCTTTTCGGTTGTGGGTCCTATTTTATGGAATAGATTCAGTTTCAGATTGTCACCTTCATTATCTGTTTTTAAATCTTCTCTTAAAACTCACTTTTCACTGGCTTTTAATAGTATGTAATGTTCTGGTCTTAAATTGTTGTGTGTTTTTAGAACTTTGTATTCATCATTTTGTATTGTACAGCACTTTGGTCAGCCTTAATGCTGTTTAATGCTATATAAATACAAATAACTTGGAACTTGAAAAGAACATGCTCACTGGAATTAGAGACAGGTGTTAAGACATCATTTAGCCCAGGTGCAAGCACCCTTACCACTTTCTCTCCCTGAAAGGGCACTCGACCACACATTGTTTCGACAACTTTATGCAACATCACAACATTATTGACCGAGATCTTGTTTTGAAGATGGGACCGTCGAACCTCTCTGTAAAGTCTTCTCCAGCATGAGTGAAGTCAAATGAAAACATGTAGTTTAAGATGGAGTACACATATTAGTTATACCAAGTGAATAATCTGAAAAATAACTTTAAATTGACTTCAGACTTAAAGCCATCTTTAAGGACTTTAAGCAGAAACCCAAATCCAGAGTCTCTGTTTCTGAAGGACTGTAATGACTTTTTCAAATTAAAATTGCACCTTTTTAAAAGTTAAAAAGTTTGAAAACTGAGCACTTTTAAAAGTACAATAAAGACTTGGTGATAAAACTCATCCTGACATGACAGTTGATTGTGATTAAAGTGTAAAACAACATACACACCGGCCCCAATCTGGCTAATCAGCTGAGGAGACGGATAAATGCATCCGGATGCGGCAGGTCGAGAGAGAGCCACACGCAGCTGTATTGTGTGTTTAAGTTTTCATTAAAATATGACTTTGATGCTTCATCCGGTTCCCGCCTCCTCCTTGCCCATCCTTTATACTGTTACAAACATTAAAGGAAGAAACATACCTGAAGGAATAAAATCATCTTCATCACTCTGTTCCTCTGCTGTGGTTTCTCCTCTTATCTTCATCAGGTTCCTGCAGTCCAGCAGCTTCACTGAACACATCTTCACTGGTGTCTGCAGCATCTGCTGTTCATCATCATCTTCATCAGTCTGTTCTTCTTCTGTTGTGGTTTCTTCTTTTATCTCCTGCTTCACTTCAATCTTCACTGGTGTCTGCAACATCTGCTGTTCATCATCATCTTCATCAGTCTGTTGTCCTTCTGCTTTGATTTCATCATCATCTTCATCAGTCTGTTGTTCCTCTGTTGTGTTTTCCTCTTTTATCTCCTGCTTCACTTCAATCTTCACTGGTGTCTGCAGCATCTGCTGTTCTCCAGCGTGAATCACATCCACCTGCTCTCTCATGATGAACATCTGAACACACAAACATCATCATTATAATGGACTGACATTCATCAAACTCAAAAAGACTGAACATTTAATGATTATACACAAGAACTGCTGTTAAACAAAACCACTTTGTTTTTTTATACGGTACAATTGGTTAGCTACAGAGCACAGAAACTTCCTGAAGTGTGGTGTTATGCAGCAGATGAGCCACAGGATGCTGGAGTCTCGTGATCTTCCCATTTCTTTCATAGAGAAAGGTTTTGTTTTTTACACTGAGGGAGGTGAATTGTGGGTCTGTGTTAGTGATGGAAAGTCAGATTATTTTCCGCAAACCTGTTCTTTCATACGTAGCATTTTCTGATATTTTCGTAACAGCACTGTAGCTAGTAGTTTATCTTAACATTATATTAATATTGTTGTATGTGTTAAAGGTGCAGTCAGTTATTTTCCCCACTAATAAAGTTTTACTCATAAAGAAATTGTAATTTTTAAACAAATGTATAAAATCATGACCGCTCACATAAGATGAGGACTCTAGTCATATCAGTGACCTTATCAAAGCTGTTTTATTCTACATGGGGCAGGGGTGCCCTCATGGGGGTGGCCATTTTAGAATCACATGACCAACTGAAATACTACTTGCTTAATCTCAGTAACCGTCTTTTTATTGGACACTTTCACTCATGGATTAAATGAATCATGGCTGATTGTGAATAGTGAATTTCTACAGTGGCATCTGTAACTGAAAACTATTGATTTTGAATGAAGCAGCATCCACACCACTAGGTGTCGCCAAACCCGTTGTTTCAGACGGTTTGCTTCAATGAACCAGTTAAAATATTATTCACCAGTTCTTTTACATCATCACGTAATGACGTCACGATACATAATACGAACACATCGGCATCGTAGAATACGCACTCATAGAAGACACATTCAACAAAACCATATGTAGGCTCATCCTGCTGATCTTTACATTTTATTTAATTAAGTTATAATAATAAGGGTGTTTATCAGTGTTTCATTCAGTCTTACTATACATGCTACATTAAAGTTTTGCACCTAAAGCACCAAATACTGACACGGATATACAAATGCGAATTTTCTACACATGTCTAAAGCATACAAAGTTATTAAACTTGTCTTAATTAACTCGTCCTTTTTTACAGAAACCATGACCCAGCTCATCACAACATCAGATATAATCTGCATGCACAATACTCAATAGTAAAATGTGTTTATATCTCATGATGGAAACATTTGTCCCCCTCATTCAATTCATCAGTTCACGCATGTTCATCCACCGCTCACTGATCAGCAGTTCTCAGTATTATGTCTAAAAAAGGCGATTCTCTGTTCGGTGTACTGTTGACTCAAGAACGGCTGCGATCGACTCAATATATTGTTGACTCGAGAACTGCTGTGATCAACTCAATGTACTGTTGACTCGAGAGCTGCTGTGATCAACTCAATGTACTGTTGACTCGAAAACTGCTGCGATCAACTCAATGTACTGTTGACTCGAGAATTGCTGTGATCGACTCAATGTACTGTTGACTCAAGAACGGCTGCGATCGACTCAATGTACTGTTGACTCGAGAACTGCTGTGATCAACTCAATATATTGTTGACTCGAGAACTGCTGTGATCGACTCAATGTACTGTTGACTCGAGAACTGCTATGATCAACTCAATGTACTGTTGACTCAAGAACGGCTGCGATCGACTCAATGTGCTGTTGACTCGAGAGCTGCTGTGATCAACTCAATGTACTGTTGACTGGAGAACTGCTGTGATCAACTCAATGTACTGTTGACTCGAGAACTGCTGTGATCAACTCAATGTACTGTTGACTCGAGAACTGCTGTGATCGACTCAATGTACTGTTGACTCGAGAACTGCTGTGATCGACTCAATGTACTGTTGACTCGAGAGCTGCTGTGATCAACTCAATGTACTGTTGACTCGAGAGCTGCTGCGATCAACTCAATGAACTGTTGACTCGAGAACTGCTGTGATCAACTCAATGTACTGCTGACTCGAGAACTGCTGCGATCAACTCAATGTACTGTTGACTCGAGAACTGCTGTGATCGACTCAATGTACTGCTGACTCGAGAGCTGCTGCGATCAACTCAATGTACTGTTGACTCGAGAACTGCTGTGATCGACTCAATGTACTGTTGACTGAGTGTGCTTGTCATCATTTAAAATAAAATCGGACGGACTGCCAAACATATGATCTTGTAGTCGTTTTTCTTGAGATTCCAGTTTCTTCTCCAGTGAAGCCATTTTTCTTTTTAATTCAACATTTTCATTTTGTAGCTGATCAATGTCTGCTATTGACAGATCTGTACCCACAGCAGTGCATCCTTTTTCAAGGTCAGCATGGGTGACCTCTAAGGAAGGTGAATCCATAGACTCAACCACAGATGGTCTCCTCTGTCTCCTCTGGTATCGCTCCAACTTCTGTGAACCATCAATGGTGTTTTTATGAGCGAAAATTGATGGAACATAATCTGGATGGCATGGGTCCACTGATGGCGCACCTAAAATAAAGACAGAAACAGTTTGTGTTGACAGTATTGCACCTTGCTAAGCATCATACATACATGCTTTGCATAATCCATAACTTTTCTGGATTCATGTGCATTTCTATAATATTGATTACAACTTATTGATTTAAAAAAATATTAGTAGCCTACTAGTACAATGAAATTAGGTCAAAGTCAAATTTATTTCACAATGCACATTGTTTTAAAGCTGCTTAACAGATCAAATATATCAGAGAAAATGTAGTAAAAGTCCATATTTAGTACTTCATTTAAAGCTTCATTAGAAGTGCTTTATTCAGCATTATTTTATTTATGTCCCCAGGGAACAAGCCAAAGGCGACTGTTAGTTAAATAATGTAGGTTATTTGTAAAGCATTGATGGAAAAACATTGTGGCTCTTATGTTTGATAGTTATCAGGTATCATAACGCTAGTTTAAATCATAACTAAAGCGTATCAGCTACAACATTGGGCTAACGTTACTGTGTAAAATTAATGTATACAATGTTAGCTACGTGTGTAGTAATCAATTTAGTTAATACATAACTATTGCAGGCTTGTTACTGGTCAACTAGCTATTATCTGTTGCTTATCATGAGTTTGTTACCTGTAACGAAGTGAGTGCTACAGATCCTTGAATTCTTGCCTGGCTGCCAAGCCTCTCTTCGCACAGCGGTGATCCATGCTCGCCGTCTCCCTTCGTTTTTAGGAAACCGAAACATTTTTATTTTCGATAAGGTATTTGTTCCAGAGGTCAGGTTGCATCCCACAGCACAACAACCTGAGCCCAACTTCGGTCTACTCATCACCTTAATTTTAACTGCGTTTGTAGTCGGCGCCATATTACCGACAAAGAGTGTAGAAGTAACGTTACTTTGTTATGATAAACAAACACAGACCGGAAGTTAACTTCGGGCCAGCGCGTAACCCTGGCAACGCGCGTGCGTCCAGATAAAACCGTCTATTTGCACTATTTGCAATAGGGGCTGGCTGCAGACTACGGGGCGAGTGGAGCTCCATTCAAAAGCGGAAATACGTCACCTCCACTGCGCCGGAGCGCATATATACGTCACCTCTACTGCGGTCTTATACTGTCTATGACTGCGACCGAGCGCATATATATTAATATATATATTTATTTAACCGAGCGCATATATACGTGACCTCACCCGCGAAGTGGAGGTGACGTATTTCCTGTTTGAGAGTGGAGCTCCAATCGCCCACAGTCTGCAGCCAGACCCTTCTCACGATTTGAGCTTTCTTCTTCTTCTGGTGTTTTCTGTCGGTTTATAAAACAACTTCCAGTTAATTTCCGCCTCCTGCTGGACTGGAGTGAATAAAACACCAACATCTGATTAATCAGTCCTGCTGTCTAACTTTAAAATACTTTTAACTGTTTTACAACATTATACAGGAAAAGGTATTTGTAATGTATTCCGTTAGATTACTCAAGGTCAGTAATGTATTCTAAATACTTTGGATTACTTCTTCAGCAAAGGTATTTTTTCAATTGTTTTGACTATAAAAACTCTGCCAGTACTTTAAGACAAAATACACAAAGAAGATCCTGCTCTTGTGACTTCCTTTGAACCGTTACAGTAACACACTACATTTATTCTGTTACATTTACTGGAAGAAAAAAAAATACTTTTAGAGTAAGTTTAAAAGAGGGTACTTTTTAATAGTACTCAAGTAAATTTATTTTACTTCGTTACAATGGGCAGAAATCCTGTCATTACAATAATGGGTTTAATTCGAATTAATGCATAATTTGAGAGACACCAAGACAAGTGGGGGCTTAAGCGAGTATTGACGCTGACTATCATGCCTGGAGTCGCGAGTTTGAATCCAGGGTGTGCTGAGTGACTCCAGTCAAGTTTCCTAAGCAACCAAATTTTCCCGGTTGCTAGGGAGGGTAGAGTCACATGGGATAACCTCCTCGTGGTCGCTATAATGTGGTTCTCGCTCTCAGTGGGGCGTGTGGTGAGATGTGCACGGATGCTGTGGAGAATAGCATGAAGCGATGCGTCTCCATGGTAACACGCTCAACAAGCCACGTGATAAGATGCGCGGTTTGACAGTCTCAAATGCGAAGGTAACTGAGATGGGAATTCCAAACTGGGGAGAAAAAGGGTACCAAATCTGGAGAGAAAAAAAACACCATGACAAGCGGATATTGGTATCCTTTGTAGTAGAGACGGCCTTTATTTCTTGACAACTTCAGGATTTTTTCCTGGTCAGAATAGTAATGAGACCTCTCTCCTGGCTTTAGTTTTGTCGTGAGAGTCCTGTGAGCACAATCTACAGTCATACTGTTATCTCCTAAGTTATCGGCTCCGAATAACTCCAATAGCAGGTCTTTGATTAATCAAAACGGACTTCCCACCTCTACTCCCTCAGGAACCCCAACGAATCTTAAATTCTGTCTCCGGCTATGATTCTCCAAGTCCATACATTTCTCATGCATTTTCTTGTGTTCTTTGGTCGTGATTTTGTGAGACTGTTCTAGTACTTCCCCCTGTCCATCGTGTCCCTCAGCACTTTCCCCATCTCCGTGCACTCTTTTTTTCAATTAGGCCTGTGATTTGTGTAAGGCGGCCAGCTCAGGAAAGATTTCCTCTTTCATCTCTTCTCGAGTCTTTTGCATCTCCAAATGTAGGTTTTCATTTGCAACTTAATGTCCTTAATCACAGCCTCTCAGTGTGTACGGTGCATCCGGAAAGTATTCACAGCGCTTCACTTTTTCCACATTTTGTGATGTTACAACCTTATTCCAAAATTGATTAAATTAATTATTTTCCTCAAAATTCTACAAACAATACCCCATAATTTACATTTACATTTATGCATTTGGCAGACGCTTTTATACAAAGTGACTTACAGTGCACTTATTACAGGGACAATCCCCCCCGGAGCAACCTGGAGTTAAGTGTCTTACTCAAGGACACAATGGTGGTGGCTGTGTGGATCGAACCAGCAACCTTCTGATTAACAGTTTAGTGCTTTAGCCCACTACACCACCACTACTCCATAATGACAATGTGAAAGTAGTTTGAAATCTTTGCAAATTTATTAAAAATAAAAAATGAAAAAAATCACATGTATATAAGTATTCACAGCCTTTGCTCAATATTTTGATGAAGCACATTTGGCACCAATTACAGCCTCAAGTCTTTTTGTGTATGATGCTACAAACTTGGCACACCTATTTTTGGGCAGTTTCTCCCATTCTTCTTTGCAGGACCTCTCAAGCTCCATCAGGTTGGATGGGGAGCGTCGGTGCACAGCCATTTTCAGATCTCTCCAGAGATGTTCAATCGGGTTCAAGTCTGCGCTCTGGCTGGTACACTCAATGACATTCACAGAGTTGTCCCGTATCCACTCCTTTGATATCTTGGATGTGTGTTTAGGGTCGTTGTCCTGTTGGAAGATAGGTCAACCCAGGTCCAGAGTGCTCTGGAGCAGGTTTTCATCAAGGATGTCTCTGTACATTGCTGCATTCATCTTTCCCTCGATCCTGACTAGTCTCCCAGTTCCTACCACTGAAAAACATCCCCACAGCATGATGCTGCCACCACCATCACCATGCTTCACTGTAGGGATGGTATTGGCCAGGTGATGAGCGGTGCCTGGTTTCCTCCAGACATGACGCTTGCCATTAAGGCCAATCTTTGTTTCATCAGACCAGAGAATTTTGTTTTTCATGATCTGAGAGTCCTTCAGGTGCCTTTTGGCAAACTCCAGGTGGGCTGTCATGTGCCTTTTACTGAGGAGTGGCTTCAGTCTGGCCACTCTACCATACAGGCCTGATTGGTGGAGTGCTGCAGAGATGGTTGTTCTTCTGGAAGGTTCTCCTCTCTCCACAGAGAAATGCTGGAGCTCTGTCATAGTGACCATCGGGTTCTTGGTCACCTCCCTGACTAAGGCCCTTCTCCCCCGATCGCTCAGTTTGGCCGGGCGGCCAGCCCTAGGAAGAGTCCTGGTGGTACCAAACTTCCATTTACAGATGATGGAGGGCACTGTGCTCACTGGGACCTTCAATGCTGCAGAAATGTTTCTGTACCCTTCCCCAGATCTATGCCTCGATACAGTCCTGTCTCGGAGGTCTACAGACAATTCCTTGGACTTCATGGCTTGTTTTGTGCTCTGACATGCACTGTTAACTGTGGGACCTTATATAGACAGGTGTGTGCCTTTCCAAATCATGTCCAATCAACTGAATTTACCACAGGTGGACTCCAAGCAAGTTGTAGAAACATCTCAAGGATGATCAGTGGAAACAGGATGCACCTGAGCTCAATTTTGAGTGTCATGGCAAAGGCTGTGAATTATTTTTTTAATATAAATTTGCAAAGATTTCAAACAAACATCTTTCATGTTGTCATTATGGGGTATTGTTTGTAGAATTTTGAGGAAAATAATTAATTTAATCCATTTTGGAATAAAATGTAGAAAAAATGAATACTTGTGAATACATTTCAGATGTGCTGTATGTAGTTCTGTTCTGAGTGCACTCAGTAAAACGGGAGAATCATCGTCTTGCATATGCTCCTCCTTTTTTCTTTCACCGCTTTTTGTCTTCGTATTATGCTGGATCGTCAATGTAACTTTTTTTGCATGAGCTCCGTTTCATGTCGAAAGGTACTTAGCTACAACTCTTTGACAAAAATTATAAAGTTTTACACGGCTGACTAGTCTATTAAGCAATAGTCACTTATTTATTTGAGGAGATCCCTTCTCTGCTGCTCACTCCATGCGGACGGAAGTGGAAGTGGAAGTCCCTGATAGTGGCATTTCTAACCATTATTAAAATAATGTTTGAGTCTGTATCTACTTGTCCTCTCCCTTCTTTATCTCAGCCCTAACATCACTCCCGGTCCATACACTCGTCTACTGCCAATCTTTTTTCAGAATTGTATCTAATGCATTTCACAGATGATGCCTTAGCTGGACTCGACACGGAATCATTGGTTGAAGCTTTTAATAAATCTTGTACTTTTACACTTGATAATGTCACTCCGCTCAAGCTAAGGAGAATTAAGAGTGTTTCACAGCCTTGGTTAAAGGATGTCACCCGCGCTCTCAGACAAGAGTGCTGAAAAGCGGAGCGCAATTGGAAAAGAGACAAGCTTCAGGTCTCTTATAATGTTCTAAGGGAGTGTTTTTACAAACTATCAGAGAGCTGTAAAGGAAGCTAAAGCCAAGGTTTTCTCTACATTAATCTCTGATAATGCAAATGAAAGCCACATTTCCATTATCAGGTTAAATGAGGGCGTTACAGGGCCAGTTGCTTTCCCACTCTCACTTCTGGGGCTTCATGATGTACACTCACTGACCACTTTATTAGGTACATCTGCTCACCTGCTTGTTGATCCCAATATCTAATCAGCCAATCATCTGGCAGCAACTCAATACACAATCACAAAGACGTAGTCAACAGGTTCAGTAGCTGTACAGACTGGGTAGAAAATCTGATTTAAGTGACTTTGACTGGGATTAATGTTTGTGCCAGACAGAGTGGTTTGAGTATCTCCGTAATTGCTGATCTCTTGTGATTTTCATGCACAACTCTCTCTAGAGTTTCAATTGAAATTGTTATTGTCCTCGGTGACTTTAACAAAGGAAACCTCACTCATGAACTACCTAAATTCAGACAGTTTATGAAATGCCCGACCAGAGAGGAGAACATTCTGGATCACTGTTACACCACAGTCAGGAATGCTTATCATGCCGTCCCCTGTGCTGCACTGGGACACCCCGACCACGTCATGGTCCACCTGATTCCTGCATACAGGCAGAAACTAAAGCTCTGCAAACCTGCAGTGAGGACATCAAGAAAGTGCACATATGCTCTTGTGAAGTCTCCCAAAGGTAACACTTCCCTTGGAGATACTTTTGTAGACCTCTTCATCTGTTTTGACTTTTCTGGAGAGTCTGCTGCCCAGATAGATGTTTGTCACTTCACTTTGAAATGTGGTTGTTGATGATGCTTTTCTGGAGCAGGCTTGTACATGACTTCAGTCTTTGTGGTGTTGATGGTGGGACTGAAGTTGTCACAGGGCAAATTGAATGGTCCATATCCAGCTGCATCTTTATTTCTGAGTAGGTATTGAGGGCGCAGTCATCAGCGAAGAGAAAGTCTCTGATAACAGTCTTCTTAATTTTAGAGACAGCTCGTAGATGCCTTG
This sequence comes from Xyrauchen texanus, assembly GCF_025860055.1. Classification (NCBI taxonomy): domain Eukaryota; kingdom Metazoa; phylum Chordata; class Actinopteri; order Cypriniformes; family Catostomidae; genus Xyrauchen; species Xyrauchen texanus. The sequence continues at coordinate 2,615,002 of NC_068306.1, forward strand.
GTTTGTAGAGTTTCCCATCAGTCCTGTACCTGAGGTGGATGCCGTTAAGTTGATGAAAGTATCTTAAAAAACATCATGCTAAAGAGCGTGGGGGCAAGAATGTAGTCTTGCTTGACATTGTTTATAAATGTGAAGGCATTCGATGATTCCTTGTCATCTAGCACGTGGACCATCATCCTATCATGGAACTATTGGATGATATTTATTAACTTGGACAGGCAGCCAAACTTCTCCATGATCTTCTACAGTCCCTCTCTGCTGACTGTGTCAAACGCCTCGGTCAGGTCGAGAGAGGTGATGAACATGTCGCTGTGCTGCTCCTGGCATTTTTCCTGAAATTGGGGTGCAGTAAATATCATGTTAACAGTTCATGACCAGCACAAAATCCACAATGGCTTTCTGGGAGGACGCTTTACTCTAGATGCTCTAACTCGCAGCCAGTTGAGCAGGACCCGAGCAAGGATTTCGCCAGTTATCAACATAAGGGAGACTCCTCTGTGGTTGTCACAGCCTTGGTGGTTGTCCTTTCACTTGCAGATGTGTACTGTACAATAGAGGCATCCTTGAACTCCTGGGGGAGTTTTCCTTTTTTCCATATAGAGTGGATCAAGCTGGTAATTACATTGTACACCTCTGCAGGGATAGTGTCAGGTTCCAGAGCTTTTCTGCAGGACTTCATGCTCTGTAGGAGGGTGTCAATGTCACTGTACACTTCTATCTGGGTCAGACGGGCAAATGGCTTCATCGTTAATTGACGCTGGCTGATTGAGGACACAGTTAAAGTGCTAAACCCATGTCTCCAAGATCTTCACCTTGTCTCATAAGCATGGATCCTTCTGCGATGAGAATGGGTAAATACCCCAAGGACTGTGGGCTATAGAGGGGAAAATCATGCACATATACATTATAAACTTTACCAAATTGTATACAAAATTTTTATATACATTCTTTCCTCACGTCCACGAATTTCCCATCAAGTGCATAGGAGGAATCCTGAATTTTTATGTAAGAGAGACACTATTGAATTGTAATTATGCTGCAGGTATATCTGGAAATAAAGTGAAACAACAAACCAAAACATAGGGAAGTCTTTGTTTGTTATTTTCACAAGAGTCACATGGAAAATATGTTGCCGTTGAGAAAGCTGCTTGCTGACCAAGCTGCATAAGTGCGGGAGTAAAGAGAAAGCTGATAACGGTGCAGGAAAACCCATATGCTATATCCTGTGGTGACGCTGTTGCATGTTCCGTTTGCTGCTAGTACTTGTGTTTGTAGCCTATCTTTCTATTTTCAGTGTTTAATATTTAATATCTCCCCTTTTTTTTGCATGCAGTGTTTTTCTGCTTTTATACGTTTTAACACGATATGACTATGTGCATTTTATCATGCACACACACCTTTCCACTTTTATTGTGATTAAAATGCGTGCTTTAACGCACATTTTTTACACGGATCAATGCATCGATCTCAAATCACACACAACTGCTATTTAAAAAATCACCATAAAAATAACAAACAATTGCAATAAGTCATATGGCATCCGCTCATATTATCACTTCGTGCATTGCATGCCATGTTTACTATAGCTTCTTCTGTCAGAATTTCACATGTGCTAAATATAAGGAATTAGTCAGACTGGTTGTCATTTTTTTTAACCAGAGAAGGTTAAAAGATAATGAAAATGATACACTGGAATTAGTATTTATCAATATTCTCAGCTCTGGGGTTAGACAAAATGTGACAGATCCAACTCATCACCAAAATCATATGTTTGATCACATTTAGTCATGGAATTGATGTTGATAAAATCGAAATTTCGCCACAGAGTGATGATATCTCAGATCGTTACCTCATCTCATGTATGCTGTGCTTAGCAAAGGTAAGGCAATCTATGCAATGTTATCATTTAGGTAGAACTATTCTTTCAACTACTAAAGATAGCTTCACTAATAATCTTAAGATTTTTCTCGAATACTCAGTTTGCCAACAAGTTCAGAAGAACTTGATTTTGTCACCGAAAATATGGATACAGTCTTCTCTAGCACTCTAGATAGTGTCGCTCCCCTTCGATTAAAGGAAGTTAAAGAGAAAAACCCTTTACCTTGGTACAATGATCACTGTTGGGCCGTTGAGCAATGCACTTGACCTTATCTGCTCCAGGGGTGCCGTATCATGGCTGACTCTGCACTCAAATATCCCAGCTTAGTCCCAAAATTGACTCAGTGGCATATAAAGTATCCGATGTCTTACAGTTGGAGTTTTCATCAGTTTATCCCGTTGAAGTCCATCATAAAAGACTGAAGTGATGTCTGGCTAGCACCGGCTGTAATTTGTCATCATCACTCAGAGACAAGTAGCAGTGGAGCCCAACACCAAGCCAGAATGGAGCTGGAACTGGCCGGCTCTGGTAACCTCGGGATATGAATCCCATGGAAACAAATAGAATAGTATTATTACCATAACTGTAAAGGTTCAATGAAATGATGAAATGAGGAAGTGGGGAACAGCGATTCCAACTCAGGTACGTCACTTTTATTTATAAATCAAACACGTCTGCCTCAAGCGTGATGGTAAAGCTTCACAACAGCCGACAGTGGCTAATACACACACACACACACACACACACACACACACACACATCTTGTCAGCTGAGTTCTCTCTTTCCTTCTCTAGGGTTTTGGACAGCCTTTTATCTCCCTGCCTCTCACTGTGAACACAGAAATCACTATTAGCAGCAATTCATCTCAGGTGAAAACTAGACGTCTTTACGGGTCCCAAAGAGCCCAAATAGACCCGGAAATATATCTTCAAACCCAGTGCACATCTTCCCCGATGCGAGTCCAGAGGTTGGCTAGTGAAGTCTAGTGAAGGCCAAGCTGCGAGCCGCCGGGATAAACTATAGTTTGCTCTATCCAGCAAAACTGGCAATCAGGTACACGTTCGAACACCCTCGTGAAGCTGAGTAATTTATTGAAAAGAAAACTCAAACCTAGATGGCCGAACTGTAAATCTAGACTATCAGTCTAGAGTATTTTGCCCAAATATTTATTTTCCAGTGTATCCCCATCTCGCAGCTACAGCCACAGAAGATAGTAATAGTAATGTAAAATAGTAATGATTGATATTTGCTTGAGCAGCAGCCATGTTGGTCTGCAAATCTTTAAATACCAGACAAAGACATTTTTATTGAGCTCTTCTTTTAATCACAAACACATGGAGAATAATAATTGAGGCATACGTTTAACAGAATTGTCCTTCAAAAGCATCAGAGATATCGGCTAAAAAAAGACATGCATATGTTACCCGGTGGTATACATGGGAGAACCATGGCATTGTTCTTTCCCTGCTATCCGTGACCCAGTCCGAATAGACCAGTTGAGAAACACTGCTTTTACTCACAAACTCACTAATTTCAGACCCCCTCGCCTCCCTTCTCTCTGACATTTTCTTCGTCTGCGTGGGTCTGCATGTGTGTGTCGCAAGTTGACAAGTCTGACAGGCAGACAAGGAATAAAGGAGATGTGCACACGCATGTGATATTCTCCGTCCAGTTACATTTTTTTCTCAATATTGTAGATAAGCAAATGTACATGGTATGATAACCGTCAATTTTCAAAACCGTGGTATACTGTGAAACTGGTATACCACTGCAACCCTATTAGCAAGTACACAGAACATTACAGTGAGACACAGAATATAAAACAAGGTAAGAGAATAAATAGACTAGGACATATAACAGAACATATGTACATGTGCAAGCGGTAATGTATGTGCAAGGTAGGGGTATGGACAGTTATTGAATTAAACATGAGATATGCATTTACATTATAGCACTATGTGGGAGTCCGGAGGCAGTTTAAATTGTTCATGTCGAAAATAGCCTGAGGGTAAAAACTATTGTTGTTCCTGGATGTCCTGGCGCTCAGTGCTCTTTAGTGCTGGCCAGAGGCCAACAGTTCAAAGAAGGATTGGGCAGGGTGTGTGGGGTCCAAAGTGATTCTCCCTGCATGTTTCCTCAATCTGGAGATGTACAGTTCTTGGCGAGGGGTTGAGGGGGCACCAATAATCCGCTCAGCAGTCCTGACTGTCCGTTGTAGTTTCCATCCATCTGATTTGGTGGCTGCACAAACCCATAAAGTTGTAGATGTACACAAGACTCAATGGTGGCCGAGTAGAACTATGTCAGCAAATCCTGTGACAGGTTGAACTTCCTCAGCTGGCGAAGGAAGAACAACCTCTGCTGAGCCTTCTTCACAATGTGGCACTATGTGGGTGTCCCACTTCAGGTCCTGAGAGATGGTAGAGCGCAGGAACCTGAATGACTCCACTGCTGTTCAGGATGGTGAGTGGGTGGGAGTTAAGGAGGATTTCTCCTTAAGTCCACCATCATCTCCACGGTTTTGAGCGTGTTCAGCTAAAAGTTGTTGTGACCTCACCAGACAGCCAGCTGTTCAACTTCCCATCTGTATGCAGACTCATCACCCCTACGGATGAGGCTGATGACTGTGGTGTCATCTGCAGACTTCAGGAGCTTAACAGTGAAGTCTTTTGCAGGAGCAGTCATTCACGTAGAGGGAGTAGAGCAGTGGAGAGAGAACGCATCCCTGAGGAGCACCAGTGCTAATAGTGAGGGTCCCGAATGCAAGTTTCCCCACTCTCACTAGCTGCTGCTTGTCTATCAGAAAGCTGGTGATCCATCAACAGATTGGGGTGGACACGAAGAGTTTGGTTAGGGTAGATCAGGCACGATGGTATTGAAGGCTGAACTGAAGTCCACAAATAGGATTCTTGTATAAGTCCCATGTTGACAGCATTATCCACAGACCTGTTTGCTCGGTAAGCAAACTGAAGGGGGTCAACAAAACGTAAAATCCTAAATTGACTACAAATTATGATTTAAACAACTTTACAGCTCAAATAATACATGCATTTTAGCAGAAGTGCTTTTATAAAATTATAAGCTTCACATTTCTGCTTCTAAACACTACAAAAATTGAAGTGCCTTACTGTAAAAAAAAATTTTGTTTTGTTTTGAATGAGGGACGAATCAAAAATCATTTTTGTGGTAATCGACATTATACCACAAATGCTGTCGATTGAGCTTAACTGGTATTGAAGCTGGAACATACCTTGAACTAGGCTAACATTAGATACGTTTCTTACCACTGAAGCGAACAGTTTAGCATATCCATCAGCTTCATTTATAGTCAATAACAAAAAGTTCTCAGTTACACTTATACGTCATTTTCGTTTTGTTTACAGGAGTCAAATCTTTACCAAATCAATATATCTAATCTCTAGAAGCAGTCTTTTCTATGTTTCACTTGAATATCAAAATCCACAATGGTTGGATGTAGATAATTTTTCCTTTTTGGCTCTTAAAATATGGAATAGCCTTCCTAGCATAGTTCGGGACTCATTCTCTCAGTTTAAGTGTAGACTTACTTAAGTGTAGCCAGGCATGCACCTAATTTATCCATTAACTCATAGTTATATTGCATTAGTCAGTTCTGCCAGAACCAGAAACACTTCACATATTCTATAATCCCGCTTTAGTAGTAAATGGCATCTATGCTAATATTATTCTCCGTTTTAATGTCTCATGTCTGTGAAACATATCCCGAGGTAACCAGAGCCCACCAGATCTGGTTTCATTTCACCCCGATGTCCCACTCCTACTGCTATGTGTCCCTAAATGATGACTACTAACTGCAGCCCGTGCCAACCAGAAAACGAATTATAATAATTATTAATTTGGGGAATATTGAAAGAAATAATGTTTAGGACTGATCAACCCGATCAGCCAGTCATAAGTTGAGGTGAATATATTTAGTTATTATAAGGGATATTACTCTCGTGGTCACCGACATTAATATCTCAAATATAGATTAAACACTGTTTACCAGGTACTTGGCAGTTTATTGACCTAGCCATGAGCACTGAACCATAGAACAACTTCACTTAGAATACAGAGACAAGACTTTATTACTATTCTACAAGTGCTACAAATAAACTAATCTAACACACACAAAGACACATAAACAAGTTAGTAGTGCATAAAGAAATGTGTTCAGCCAAGATGCATATATGTTTCCACCTGGTATTACCATCCCTTATACCAGGTGGAAACAGGTCATTAATATAATGTTTAACGAGACCAAACTTTACCACTAAATGTGACTTTAGCAAATGACTCCTCATAGAAGATGCTGCTCTTTTGGAATAAATTCCATCTTTGGGATTATCTGAATTTTCAACAATTTACTTGAAGCATTGGATCTGAAGATTGAATTCTCTCTGTGATTACTTTGGGCAACAACTTTTCATATGAGTAAATACATAACTTGCTGCAGTGAAACTCCTCCCACATGAAGAGCAGTGGTATGGTTTCTCTCCAGTATGGATTCTCTCGTGTTTTTTCAGGTTTTGTGACACACTGAAACTCTTTTCACAGTGTGAGCACTTGAATGGTTTCTCTCCAGTATGAATTCTCTCGTGGGTTTTCAGGGTTTGTGACTGAGTGAAACTCTTTTCACAGTGTGAGCACTTGTATGGTTTCTCTCCAGTATGGATTCTCTCGTGTTTTTTCAGGTTTTGTGACACACTGAAACTCTTTTCACAGTGTGAGCACTTGTAAGGTTTCTCTCCAGTATGAATTCTCTCGTGTGTTTTCAGGGTTTGTGACTGAGTGAAATTCGTTCCACAGTGTGAGCACTTGTATGGTTTTTCTCCAGTATGAATTCTTTGGTGCTGTTTCAAGTTGTTATCTGTAATAAAGGTCTTCCCACATTGAAAGCACATATGAGCTCCCACACCGTTATGTATTTTCTGATGCTCTTTTAAACAGAACAGACTTGTAAAAATATTTCCACAAAATGAACACTTGTAAGTCTTCTCTTCTGTGTGAGTTTGTAGATGTCGTTTTAGGATTGATTCTCCAACAAATGTTTTATCACATTTATCACATTTAAATGGCCTTTCACCTGAATGGCAGCGGAGATGATTTGTGAGACTAGCTGCACATGTGAAACTCTTTCCACACTGATGGCACGTGTAAGGTCTCTCTCCAGTATGAACTCTCATGTGAATATTAAAATGGCTTTTACGTGTGAAACATTTTCCACACTGAGAGCAGGTGAAAGATTTCTTGGCAGCTCTTTGAGTCTTTTTTAGTGAGAAAATCTTTTTAGTCTTTGAGGAAGTCGAAGATTTTTCTCCAGTTGTGAAATCATGACTTTTCTCCTCCACTTCATTCAGTTCTTCACATTCCTCTTTCACTTTAATCAGCTCTACAATGAACACAGTAAATAATCAAAAAATCAATTTAACAGTAACAATTGTATAATAAATCAAATTGAACCCCAATATAATGGCAGAACAAAACTAATTTATTTTTGCTGTGCAAAAGGTAGCAATTTAGTACAACATATTCATACATGTAAGAACTCAGCTTTCATATAATTTGTAGTGTATTATGAGTATGGTATTTACTAGTCAGAAAGTATTAACTGAAGACACCATTAACAAATATGTAGGAATGCACGATTGTGGCGAGTATCCCGTGCGTTTCTGCATTGCCCTGGAATTGGAGCTCCTTACTCAATCAACTCTGGAATGCCAGAGCTGATCGCCGTCACCAGTAAACGATCAGCTGGAGGGGATTTAAATGCCGGAGAAAGACGTGAGCACCAACTCCTAGGCATGTGTCTAATTCATTCTCTCTCTCTCTCTCTCTCTCTCTCTCTCTCTCTCTCTCTCAACATTTGGTTGATAAAATCACCTGGTAACAGATTCTGACATGACAGTCAATTATCATGAAAATGTAAAACAACATTACAGGAAGAAACATACCTGAAGGAATTAAATCATCATCATCATCTTCATCGCTCTGTTGTTCCTCTGTTGTGTTTTCTTCTTTTATCTCCACCAGCATCACTTCAATCTTCACTGGTGTCTGCTCATCATCATCTTCATCACTCTGTTCTTCTTCTGTTGTGATTTCTTCTTTTAACTCCTCCTGCTTCACTTCAATCTTCACTGGTGTCTGCAGCATCTGCTGTTCTCCAGCGTTACAAACAGAAGCCAGAGACTCTGTGGAGGTTTGATCAACCTGATTACTGTCACACAAATCATTGACAAAAATGTTTGAGGTGTTAAGCTGCGTGTCCTGAGATGAAAGCTTATCCACGATAAACTGAAGCGCTTTTTAAATCACCTATTTTCAAACACATGTTTATATATGTGAGCTTAATCAGCTATATCAACATAAATATAATTTTACAAATTAAACCTGCAATGAAGCCAAATGTACAACAGAGCTAGACTTTAAGATTTACAGACTTGAGCCCTTTCTTTCATGTTGTTTGTTGACTAAAATCACAAATAAACCCTAGTGCATGAGTTGTGTAGGAATTTCAATTTAATACAAAACACGACACCGAGTCGTTAGGTATGCGCTTGGCTTAAATTGTGCGATAAATGCGTATCTCTTGTTGTGAATATGCCGTTGCCATAACAATGCCATATGTAGTGCTATGTAATTAAGAATCCACAACACATTTACTAAAGATTTAATACATTACTACACTCATTAAATGGCATTATTTAAAAGAAATTATATATGCCCAATTCACACTACTTAGTATGTCATCGTGGTGGCACGGTTGCTCACCTCAATCCATGTGACGGAGGACAAGTCTTACTTGCCTCCAATTCTGAGACCGCAAATCCTGCGCATCACGTAACTCGTTGTGCATGACACCGCGGAGACTCGCAGCATGTGGAGGCATGTGGTGCTATTCTCCGTGACCCACGCACAAATTACCACACGCCCCATTGAGAGCGAGAACCACTCGCAAGACATGAGGGGGTTACCACCTATGACTCTACCCTCCCTAGCATCTGGGCCAATTTGGTTGCTTAGGAGACCTGGCTGGAGACAATCAGCACACCCTGGATTTGAACTCGCGACTCCAGGTGTGATAGTCAGCGTCAATACTCGCTGAAATACCCAGGCCCCATATTATTTCAGTAATTTATTTCAAGTTTTGAACTATTTACATGACGTGCATTACCCCCGGTGGCACTCTTCCACTGAGGTGGCGGGGTTGTCATGGTGAAGCTAGCAGCCCTAATCAGTTGCTTATGTGATTCTCATTGGCTGTTCTGAGGAGAGTTTAGAAAAGCTTGAAAGCTGTTCAGAAAAGGTTTCAAAGGGAGATATGGATGGAAATGAGAGCGCCGTAATCCCGTGAACAGCAATGGAAGAGAGCAGCAATGAGGGGAGAACTATGAGGGCCCGCATACCAAGGTGACCAAAAGAATGTCACTGCATATATTGCCAGTAAAATCACACCTGTAACAAATTAAATAATATTTAATCAATGCACTGAGAAACGAGTGAATGGTTACACCCCTAATTTTCATGTTTTCTTTATTATTCTGACATGATAAGTCGATTGCCATGAAAACACAACAACAACAACATACCTGAAGAAATTAAATCATCATCATCTTCATCACTCGGATATTCCTCTGCTGTGGTTTCTTCTTTTATCTCCTCCTGCTTCACTTCTATCTTCACTGGTGTCTGCAGCATGTACTGTTCTCCAGCATGAATCACATCCACCTGCTCTCTCATGATGAACATCTGAACACAAAAACATCATCATTATAATGGACTGACATTCAACAAACTCTAAAGCCTTAAGCCATTTTGCCACACCTTTGGAGGTTTGCTTGGGGTCATTGCCCATTTGGAAGACCCATTTTTGACTGAGCTTTAACTTCCTGTCTGATGTCTTGAGATGTTGCTTCAATATATCCACATAATTTTCCTTCCTCATGATGTCATCATCTATTTAGTGAATTGCACCCGTCCCTCCTGCAGCAAACACCCCCACAACATGATGCTGCACCCCCATGCTTCACGGTTGGGATGGTGTTCTTCGGCTTGCAAGCCTCATCCTTTTTCCTCCAAACATAATGATGGTCATTATGGCCAAACAGTTAATTATTGTTTCATCAGACCAGAGGACATTTCTCCAAAAAGAAAGATCTTTGTCCCCATGTGCACTTGCAAACTGTAGTCTGGCTTTATTATGGCAGGTTTGGAGTAGTGGCTTCTTCCTTGCTGAGCAGCCTTTCAGGTTATTTAGATATAGGACTCGTTTTACTGTGGATATAGATACTTATCTACCTGTTTTCTCCAGCATTTTCACAAGGTCCTTTGCTGTTGTTCTGGGATTGATTTGCCTTTTTTGCACCAATCTACGTTCATCTCTAGGAGACAGAATGCGTCTCCTTCCTGAGCGGTGTGATGACTGTGTGGTCACATGGTGTTTATACTTGTGTACTATTGTTTGTACAGATGAACATGGTACCTTCGAGCATTTGGAAATTGCTCCCAAGGATGAAGGAATGCCCAAATAATACATCCACAGGTACACCTCCAATCAGAAGCTAATTGTCTAAAGGATAGACGTAATTTTCTAGAATTCCAATCTGCTTAAAGGCTCAGTATGTAAACTACTGACACACTGGAATTGTGATATGGTCAATTAAAAGTGAAACAATCTGTCTGTAAACAATTGTTGGAAAAATTACTTGTGTCATGCACAAAGTAGATGTCCTAACCGACTCGCCAAAACTATAGTTTACTAATATTAAATCTGTGAAGTGGTTAAAAAAGAAGAGTTTTAATGACTTCAACCTAAGTGTATTTACACTTCTGACTTCAGCTGAATTACCACCTACAGTGAACACATTTATAACAGCCGCTGTATTTAAAGAGCGCATTTGTCCTAAATTAAACATTATATTCTCATATTTCTTCTTGTTTTTCTTGAAACGGAATATTTTAAAGCATCCGTCACATAACAATGCGACATGCTGAAATAACAAGCTTCTTTTACGGTCATTAAAATGAACATGCAAAGAAATGCTCTTAAAATTAAATCTTTATGTACATTATATATTAAATGATTTCAAACACATTGAACACTTACCGAACTGGACGCTCAGACTGTCATGTCTTCTTTCATCTTGTTTTATGGCGGTTAGAAAAACAACTCACAGTGCACTTCAGCCATCTACTGGACTGGAGTGAATTACACAAGCTGATTTATCATGAAAAGAGTCACATATTTATTTAATATAATACCTAGAAGTAATTGTTTATTGATTAAATTCATGTCTGTCACTGAGTCGTCTCGCCGTTAATGACCGTTAATTTTTCAAACTGCGAAAGGCCGCGAATTTCTGAGGAGGAATTAAGCGCGTGCCGATCAAATGCGCGTGCATACAGTCTGTTCTGTTACTATCAACCTCTCTACAACGTTAATGAAAAATACTACAAATTATGTTTTTATTAGGTGGTCCCACAAAAGCCTGGAACCATACACTAACATTTTAAACATGTTTGCTGGGCAGCAATGCATTGGGAATCAGGACCCAACAAATAATAAAACAATTAATTATATTGTTTAAATTTTTTTTTTATCTTATTTAGCACTATACTTACTCAATTTCACGCAAACTTATTAATATAAGTTAAATTAATAAACTTTAATTATACTGAATTATCTTAAAAAAAAGAGACCATTTTAAACAGTAGATAGAAGTTTCTTCTGATTTCTATTGTCATAATTATTAGTATATTAAAAAGAATGAAATGACAGTGCACACAGTAGTCAAGTCATTTTTATTTACAGTGCTTTTCACAACACACATCGTTTCAAAGCAGCTTCACAGGAAATCATGCATTAACAAACAAAAATGTAAACTGTAATATCTATAGTCTTAGAATGATCATTGTGTAGATTGAATAAATATGCTTGTAAAATATGTATAAAAATTAAATAAATAATCATTGTATTAATAACCCCAGTGAGCAGCTGAAGGCGACTGAAGGAACACAAAACTCCATAAGATGTTGATTAATGGAGAAAAATAACCTTGGGAGAAACCAGACTCACTGTAGGGGTCAGTTCCCCTCTGACTAACCCCACCCTAACCCTAAACCAGACTCACTGTGTGGGCCCGTTCCCCTCTGACTAACCCCACCCTAACCCTAAACCAGACTCACTGTGTGGGCCCGTTCCCCTCTGACTAACCCCACCCTAACCCTAAACCAGACTCACTGTGGGGGCCAGTTCCCCTCTGACTAACCCCACCCTTACCCTAAACCAGACTCACTGTGGGGGCCAGTTCCCCTCTGACTAACCCCACCCTAACCCTAAACCAGACTCACTGTGGGGGCCAGTTCCCCTCTGACTAACCCCACCCTTACCCTAAACCAGACTCACTGTGAGGGCCAGTTCCCCTGTGACTAACCCCGCCCTAACCCTAAACCAGACTCACTGTGGGAGTCAGTTCCCCTCTGACTATCATGAATATAATGTCAATATTACTTATTTGTGTGCAGTGACGATTTGATTAATCTTGTTTTAGAAACAACACTGTATAAGATATTTGGGTTGTTCAGAGAATGTATTTTTAACATGTGTATTTTGTCTTACTGTACTGGCAGAGTTTATATAGTCAAAACAAGTGACTACTTTCTCTACTGTATGACAAGTGTTGCTGACAGTTTACAGGTCACAAGTCAGCCAGAATATGGTCATATTTGGCATGATCCCTCCGTAATTGCTTCACGCATAAAACAATATATACTGATATTTCAGTAAGTGACTCATCCTGGAACTAGCCGTTGTAATGTAACCTCCAGAATTATTCAACATGACAGAAACGCCTCTAAATCCCAAAAGAATATGAATTATTATCAATCTGCTACTTGAAGCACTTAGCATTAAATTACATTACACTACATTACCTGCCTCACGAAGGTCGAGTGACTGAAACGTTGCATAATAATAATAAAAAAAGTTGTTAGCCGAGATGGTGTGCAGGATTTTTTCCATTTCGTTGACTTTGCTGAGAATTGTGTCCTACGCACCTAACGTTTGCTTCAGAGGTGTGTGAGGTTAGTTGTTTATTGATTTTAAAATATCACTTACATTTAAAATGTACTCTACCATTTAAGTCCAATGCAAAGCATGCTGGGAAGTGTACATCTCCTGCTTGGTCTCAGTAATACATTGACTCAACAAATAATTTGCAACATCACTTGATTAAACAAACTTTGGATTGTACACAATGAAATTAAGTTGAGACCAAATGCTAAAGAATTGTGTTGCATTAACCCATTTGAATGAAGTGAGCAATCGGTTATAAATCACACCATCCATTTGAAGTCTGAATTCATCTGAACATTTCATAGCAATGTTATAAACCGTTTTTGATGACTGTTTTAAATTTCACTTCAACTTTACACAATAGAATTACATTCTCATCTTAAACATACATATTATGTTGATTTTTAGTGAACTGGTTTAGTACGTTCAATAGAGCTTCATTCCCTTTTTTCAGTTAAGAATAGTTCACCCAAAAATGAAAATTCTCTCATAATTTACTCACCCATATGTTGTTCCAAACCTGACTTATCTTTTCCACTGAACACAAAAGGCAAACTTGTATCCTTGCCACACATTTCCATAAAATCAGGAGCCAGTCAAGTGCAAAAATGACAAAAAGCACCACAAAACTCACTTATTCACTTATATTCCCCCAGCAGGTGCGGACTGGCCATTGGGAGGATTTGAAATTTTCCCAGAGGGCCTGCCATGAAATGGGGCCAAATGGGCCATGATAAGCTGAAATGGGCTGCCATAAAAGGTGCCAAAAGCTCTAAAGTGGACCATGAAATCTAACGGACAACAATGATGGCATGTCAACACTGTTTCTCACACAAAGCCATCACCTGACTTCAGAAAACTTATACACAATATGGACAAAAGTATTGGGACACCTACACATTACATCTACAGGAGCTTTTATGACATCCCATTCTATATCCATAGGCATTAATGTTGAGTCAGTCCCCCTTTTGCAGTTATAACAGCTTCCACTCTTCTGGGAAGGCTTTCTACATGATATTAGAGTGTGTCTGTTGGAATTTTTGCCCATTCTTCCAGAAGAGCATTTGTGAGGTCAGACACTGATGTTGGACGAGACGGTCTGGCTTGCAATCTCCGTTCTGGTTCATACCAAGCTTTGGATAGGGTTCAGGTCAGGGCTCTGTGTGGGCAAGTCAAGTTCTTCCATGCCAAACTCATCCAACCATGCCTTTATGGACCTTGCTTTGTGCACTGGGGCACAGTCATGCAGGAACAGGTCTTCCCCAAACTCTTTCCACAAAGTTGGAAGCATAGATTCTTCCAAAATGTCTTGGTAAGCGGAGGCATTAACGTCACCCTTCAGTGGAACCAAGGGGCCTAGGCCAACCCCAGAAAAACAACCCCATATCATTATCCCTCCACCACCAAACTTGACAGTTGGCACAATGCAGTCTGGCAAGAAACGTTCTCCTGGCATTCGCCAAACCCAGACTCATCCATCAGACTTCCAGAGAGATAAGCATAGATGTGAATAGATGCAAATTCACGCAGGGCGGCACGAATGATGCGACTCGAACAAGCTAAATGGTTTCATTCATACATTTTTAAACTCGAGCGAGAAATTCGCATGACGCGAATTCAGGAAATTCTTTTCAGGAAAAGAGGGGGAATACTCATGGGTTTAAACTCGCGAACACAGCGGTCAAACTCATGCGAGAAATACAACGTGAACATTTTCTTTACGTTGTATGTGAACGCCCCATTACACCCTCCTCAAACCACAATTGTCACTTTCATAACTACATTAAAAGAGTAAACAAACACACATTGTAGGCATCAAAAATCTGTGTTTATTTCAAAAAAATTAACTGAACGGTGAAATATAATAAAAAAAAAAAAAAGTGAAATCCCATCTTTGGAGTTATCAACACTATTTACATTGTCATTGGTCCGGATGATGATGATTTTTGTTCACCGTGACTATTCGGGCAATTCTTTTTTACATGTTTCCGTAAAGTACTCGCCGAGATGAAATGTTCCCCACATGAAGAACACTGGTATGGTTTCTCTCCAGTACAATTCACTTCGTGTTTTTTCATGTTTTGTGACAATGTGAAAGTCTTTTTACACTGTGAGCACTTGTATGGTTTCTCTCCAGTGTGAATTCTCTCATGTTTTTTCAGGTCATGTGACCAAGTGAAAGTCTTTTCACAGTGTGAGCACTTGTAAGGTTTCTCTCCAGAATGGATTCTCTCATGTTTTTTTAAGTTTTGTGCCAGAGTGAAACTCTTTTCACAGTGTGAGCACTTGTAAGGTTTTTCTCCAGTATGAATTCTCTCATGCATTTTCAGGTCATGTGACCCAGCAAAACTCTTTCCACAGTGTGAACACCTGTATGGTTTCTCTCCAGTATGAATCATTTGGTGCTTTTTTAAGTCACTGGCTGTAATAAAGGTCTTCCTACATTGAAAGCACATATGAGCCCTCAAGCCGGTATGAATGTTTTCATGATCTTTCAGACAGGATATGCGTGCAAAACTCTTTCCACAAAGAGAACACTTGTAAGGCTTCTCATTTGTGTGAGTTCTCATATGTCGTTTTAGGCCTGAATTTGCAACAAATGTTTTCCCACACTTATCACATTCAAATGGTCTTTCTCCAGAGTGACAGCGGAGATGATGTGCGAGACGGGCTGCAGACGGGAAACTCATTCCACACTGATGACACATGTAAGGCTTCTCTCCTGTGTGAATTCTCACGTGTACTTTAAGATAATCTTTACATGCGAAACCCTTTCCACAATGATGGCATGTGAAAGGCCTCTCTCCAGTATGACCTCTCACGTGCACATCAAGATAATCTTTACATGCGAAACCCTTTCCACACTGATGGCACATGTAAGGCTTCTCTTCAGCATGAATTATTTGGTGTCTTTTAAGGTTTTGTTTAATTTGGAAACTCTTTCCACACTGCGGGCACGCGTAAGGCCTCTCTCCACTATGAACTCTCATGTGTACTTTAAGATTGCTTTTAAGTGTGAAACATTTTCCACACTGAGAGCAGGTGAAAGATTTCTTGGTTTCGCTGCTCTGAGGCTTTTTTAATGGGAACTTAGTCTTTGAGCAACTCAAAGATTTTTCTCCATGAGGTTTCTCCTCTTCATTCAGCTCTTCACTTTCCTCCTGTATTTCCATCAGCTCTACAATGAACACAGTAAATGGACAATTATTAATTCAACAGGGACAAATGTGAGAAGAAATCAAAATGAACCCCAACATAACGGCAGAACAAACGTCTAAATTTAAGTCCAAGTTCAATTTTTGCTTTGCAAAACATTTATACAATCAATTCTGCTTGGTAACTGAATTTTATTATAATAGTCATTTTATCAGAATATTGCTTGTATCTCCATAAAATGTTAACCATGAATAGAACAGCCTAAATAAACACTTTTAGTAAAACAACTATTTTCATGATCAGTCATCAATCATCTCTGTACAAATGTAAAAACTATACATGTGCGCACACCAAGGTTGCCGCTCCTCTCCGCCCTGGATGTCATTGTATCCGCTCACCAATCACAGTTCTTGAAACAAAACAACTTCCAGTATTGCCAACCGTGACAGAATGCGCAGGAGAGCGTCACCGTGGACCTACTCAGCCTACAGACGGCGAGTACTGCAAATCAAATGTTCCTCGACAGGCTAAACTGACCTTAAAAACCCAGCAAAACAGATGACAAAAGGGACTGATGAATGTGAGAGCAAAAACCAATGGCATAAGCAGGGAGCTAGACCCAAAGGTACTCAACATATCAGACAGTCACAATGTTGCAGCACTGGCATCTTCCACTCCAGTTATGACTCGACAAAAAATACTGGTATTCTTCCATTCAGAGATGTCTTGAAAATAGATTTGAACCATTAATGAATGTGGAGGAAGAAACCCCAAACATGATCAGGCTTAGATCATAACAGCCAGGAGCTAACACTACAGTTGGCAGGTGCTCAAGGTTGAGCAGACAGGTGTATTCAGCAGAGACCACAGCAGAGCCCAGCACTCTGACAGTGGGGCACTCCGTTATCAGAAACATTGGTAGTGGGGCTACTACCACTTCCTGCCTTTCTCGAGCAATGGTTTAAGGAGGTAAATAAAGGTACTTATGAACATTCTAATGAACCATAAGTCTGTGAATCGAGTTAATATACATGTGGGGGAAAATGATATACAGAAAAATAGTCCCTAAGAAGGATTTCAATTGACTCTTTGAAACACTTGGGAGATTCAAAAATCAGTTGTTAATCAGTGGACCACTCACAGCCCGAGGAACAAATGTTTTCTCGGTTGCTAAGTCTAAACACTTGGCTGCACAAAACCTGCAACAGGAGAGGACTGAACTACCTTGATAAGCATATGTGTAAGCATACTTGGCAATAAAGCTGATTCTGATTGAGTGGAGTTTATGGAAGCACCCTGTGGTAAAACTTCAAATGCAAATGCTGTTAGTATTTGCATTCCCCATTTGCCCATTAAAGTCTACATTCCCAGAAGAGATTAAGCAATCGCTCTCTTGGTAATTAGCACATTAATAAAGAGCATTATTTTGTGCTTGAGCAGAGGTTGTGAAGCTGTTTAGTATGAGCTACCAACACAGCGGTCAATTATCTCTAGGGATGTCCCGATACCACTTTTTCCACTTCCGATCCGATATCGGAAATCTCAGTATTGGCCGATACCGATCCCGATCCGATACAGTGTTGTTTTTTTACATAATCAGTTTATAATATCTTTACAGTATTGTGTGGAAATAATTGGGTGTACTCTTTAATAGGCTATGTAAAGAGTTAATGTGTTAACTACACATTATTTCAATATAAATGTATAGCTTAAGAAACACTTTATTATTAACTAGCATACTGGCACTCCCTTTGTTCTGATTACACGCACCTGCATATCATTAGTGGCTAATCAATGACTGCATAAATAAATACCCCGCTTTCGCGCGCGCGCTCTCTCTCTCTCTCTCTCTCTCTCTCTCTCTCAGTGCCTGTTCTCATTGATAGTATTTCTGAGACTCCAGAACTTTCTACTATGTCAGTCATGTGTCTTCATTATTGCCTGCATGTATCATAAAATTGTTTTGAGTTATCTCTTTCATCATATCTATACACTGTCTGGATATTACTTACCTGCTGTTTGCCACTCTGCTTAACTGAATTTACTCACAATGTTTACATCACTGTTTCAATCCTCTGCTCAATAAACCCTGCAGAGTTCATATCTCTGCCTCTCCATGAGTCTCCCGTGACAGCTTTAACTTTTAAACCCTCACCCTTTTTATTCACAGTTTAATTCGCTTCTTAATTAAATTCTGGTTAAATGCACCTCCAGTGTCCATATTATAAGTGAACCGAACTGCTGAGCATCTACATCTGAGATGTTCGTTTGTAGCGCACAAATATTGTGCACGGGTGAAGGCTATAAATAGCCGCGCGTGCGCGTGTGTGTGTAAAAGCACCATTCACTACCACGCTGAAGCTGCGCGTGCAAGAACATATATGTTTACTTATTAAACACAGCCTATTGCAATTCACAGAGCTATCACGTGGCTTCAAGTGGCATTGAATAAAATGCACTAGTCATATGAACCGCTTTAATGGTGTTTTAACAGTTCTTTTATGTCATTTTTTTAAGCTTGACAGTAACGAACATAGAGTATCGGATTTGGGTCGGGCTCGTCGGACCGATACCCGATCCGTCTAAAAACGTCAGTATCGATGCGATACCGATCTAGGTATCGGATCGGGACATCCGTAATTATCTCCATATACTGCTCAAGCCGTGCCACGCTCTACAAACAAGAAAACAGAGCACTTCTAAAACTACAATAAAAACAGGGAAAATTTAAGTGTGATTTTTGATCGATTCTGACATGACAGTCGATTGTCATGAAAATGTTAAACAAAATTAAAGGAAGAAACATACCTGAAGGAATAAAATCCTCATCATCACTTTGTTGTTCCTCTGTTGTGGTTTCATCATCATCATCACTCTGTTGTTCATCTGCTGTTGTTTCATCATCATCTTCATCACTTTGTTGTTCCTTTGCTGTGTTTTCATCATCTTCATCAGTCAGCTGTACTTCTGTTGTGTTTTCTTCTTTTATCTCCTGCTTCACTTCAATCTTCACTGGTGTCTGCAGCATCTGCTGTTCTCCAGCATGAATCACATCCACCTGCTCTCTCATGATGAACATCTGAACACACAAACATCATCATTATAATGGACTGACATTCATCAAACTCAAAAATTATTATACATGTATACACAAGAACATATGTAGGCCTATACGTGTGTAATATATATATATATATATATATTTTAAACACACACAAAAGGATTGCGCACGCAATAGTAAACTGCCAGCAGGAGTTGAAGCTAGCTATTTTGCCAGCTATTTTGTCTCTGCATGTTGCCAGTGGCGGGCGGTTAGGTCGCTAGTGGTGTCTAAACAGCACTGTATCTATACAGTTAATATTATTAGTAAAATATTAGGATCACATGAGCTCTACCATCTTCTCTCGTATTGGCTGTTGCTCTTCATTTGTTTAAAGTTAAACATTTCTCAACTTTGTCGCGTCGCTGGACACGCCCACATCCGGTCGCCAACGGTCGCCGTCGCTCGTGTTGCGTCGATCGTTTTGTCGCTGGCAGTTTGAACGCAGCTGAGAGGAGAAAACACCGCCGTTTCACCCTCTACGATCTGCGGGTACAACCGTTGCATTTTGCCCACTAGTGACAATCATGTTTAATTAGCTTGTTTTGGACAATATTCGTTACAGGGTTGAATATATACACAGATCGCGATGTAAGACCATTCACCTGCCCCGTTGTTCAGCTTATCAGTGCAGCACAACGATCACCAAAAGGAAGCGGGAAAACTGTCCACAAGTTATAATGCAAGTACTAAAAGCTTTAATATCTGCTTGTTTAGGGTGACAACAACTTGCCCTCAAATGGGACTTTAAAAAAAGTCATTTTTAATTAAGTCAATATTCCAGTGTCCCTATTTGGGCATAGCAATATGGTGACAGTGGCTTCATTTATATAATGTAATGAGCAATCAGTGGTCGAGTAGGACCTGTGACACATGCGCAGTACTCCGGTTCTCTGCGGGCTACTATCTTCTTATTTAACTATTGTGCGTCAATTAAAAAAAAAAAAAAAAGACTCAAGAGGAACTTAGATGACAAATATGCCCGCGTCAAAAAACTGCCGTAATAATATTATTTTCCACTTTCATGAGTTAATTTTTTTTAACCAACATCCTGATCATAACTACCAAATATTCATTCATTTTCAGGGTTTTAACCCAGGGTACCACGTTGCTAATATGTCATCCATATTATTAACTATGTTTTAGGACATGGCCAAGACGTTTCTGGAACGTTATTAAAGCTTGTTTAAAAAATAAATGTACAAATACGTCATCACACAGGACTAACATATAAACACGATAATCTTCACTTAAAGTGCTTGAGTTTCACCACAGACAGACACAATCTACTGGTTCTAAACTGTTTTGTTGTTTTACTCACCTCTTGCACGTGACCATTAGCCAAACAAGCTACATCAGACGATAATTAACTTCTTTTACATACAAGTCCTACAAATAATGTAAAACAAATTCAACACGTGCCAAACTGAGAACTCAAAGCATCAGCGCTTCTTTCATCTTCTTCTGGTGTTTTCTGTCGGTGTATGAAACAACTTCTGCTTAATTCCCGCCTCCTGCTGGACTGGAGTGAATAAAACACTAACATCTGATTAATCAGTTCTACTGTTGTTCAACTTAAAACACATTTTGTTGCATTATACAAGGAAATCTGAAGTGGCCAGACTTCTATTTACATTGACATTTCATAAATGTTTGTACAATTTTAAATATTTCTCTAATAAAGCAGCACACATTCAGAAGTCACTGGGAAACCAAACCATTTAAAAGAATATTTCACCCCAAAATGAAAATTCTGTCATCATTTACCCTCATGTTGTTCCAAACCTGTATGACTTTCTCTCTTCTGTTGAATACAAAAAGACAAAATTTCTTCTTGCCACACATTTAAATAAAATTAGTTAAAATGAGCCTGTCAAGTTCCAATATAACAAAAAGCTTCCTAAAAGTTAGGTAATTTATTGACATATTTCCCTCGGCCAAAGCTCTGAAATAGACCACAAATTTAAATGGACTAAAATAATGGCATGCCATTTTATTTTCTAGTCACACCTCTTTTTTACTTTCCCCAAAACAGCTTATTTACAACATACAATGCACAAACATATTGCTATAGTATACATTTATCATCATAATCAAATAGGGTTCTTTGCTCATTACTTAACCCCTTACAACCTGTAGGTATTTTGATGGGTTTCCGTTAAAATAGCATACCCAAAAGAGCTCATAAATTAAAAAATTTCAAAATGTAAGAAAATATATTTGGATACCACTCAGAGACTCTTATGCTACAACAATCCTCACTAAACACAAAACATTAGCATTAAAAATACTTTCATAATTTGTTTTCGTAAGTATGGATGGTCAAAAAATTTACTATGGTTATGTTCTACACCATGTGAACTATACCAGGAAAAAAAGTTTGTTGATAGGACAAAGCAGTCCAGACTTATAGCATATGAAACCATGGTTCCCAAGGTGGACTTTTATTTATCAAAGTGTCCAAATAATCCAAACCATAATTCATTGTTTTATTGAACATTAAAACAACTGAAAACTTTGAATGCAAAAATAAAATAAAAAATATATATTCAACTTGTCCCATATGATACAATTCAGCCCAATTTGGCTTCTTTTTCCTTCACTCCAAGAAATGTGCATTGGGGGCCTGGGTAGCTCAGTGAGTATTGATGCTGACTACCACCCCTGGAGTCATGAATTTGAATCATGGGTGTGCTAGATGACTCCAGCTGGGTCTCCCAAGCAACCAAATTGGCCCACTTGCTAGGTAGGGTAGAGTCACATGTGGTAACCTCCTTGTGGTCGCTATAAAGTGTGGTTCTCTTTTGGGAGATACTGCTATAGTCTTTTTAATCGTAAGTTACTTTCACTCTTGTGCCTCTGAAACATTTGAGTAAATGTATCTTATCTGTGCGTCTGGAAGCTTGTTTAGGCTTGGTGAACTTAGAGCCTCTCAGTCTTCTCCACTCCATTCTACTTTACAAAAGTGCAGATTTAAGTGCACCAAGTAGTACTGAGTAGAATCCAATGTGCCATATGTCTAACCTAGAGTCCAGTCATAATTTCTCTTATGTGGTTTAAGATGTGCTATACACTACATGGCTGAATGCATAGTATACTTTGTAAGTGCATAGTGTGTTGTTTGGGACACAGCTATAGTCTTACCAATTTACACTGTATCATCGCCTGATGTGGCCACTTAAAATGTGTGAGATCACTGCAGCCGCAAGGATGGACGCAAAGCCCAACAGTTACATCAGGAAGTGGCTGGGCTTGCTGCATTGTGGTTTTAAGGCATTGTTTGAAAGAAATGCCTTAAAACTGCCACTAAAGTCCATCACTCTGGAGTACAAGCAGAAGAAGACCAGGCTGTTCTTAGAACTAAGGGAATCAACAGACCAGTCTAAAGCCTAGGTTCAAGCAGGTTGTAAACAGGGCAGTTTCAAGACTCAAGCAACAAAAGATTGTTTGAAGAACCCAATCAGGAAGAGCAGGCATTGGATGGGGTATGGCTCCCAAACTGTGGTCAGCAGCCTCTAGAAAACAGAGTAAAGCAACGGTAGTGACAGACGTATCTAGGATGGAAGAGCAAGGGTATATGATTCAAACAGTCAGTCAGCCAGCCACAGCAAGGGCACTGGACAGTATGGTAGGGTACATCAGATAGAGTTTAAGGATAAGCAGACTTGTTGAAAGTACCCCAGGCAAGACTAAGTTTTCTAATAAGAGGGTACATACTCTTCCAAGTCCTGGAAATGTGTCTTTGTGGTATGGCAAAGAGGAGAGATGTCCCCTCTGTAAGGCCCCAAGAGCAAATCTGCAGCAAATTTTGGCTAAGTGCAAGGCGACAGGATCAGGTCCTGCAAAAGCTGTCAGAGATCCTAAAGGTGTGTAAAGGCAAATAAAAGCCATCATGCTTCTCACAGGAAGTTCATTGAGTTTGTTAAAACAGGCAACACAAAAGGCACTGCGCAGAGGGAAGCAAGATCAATCCTGCCACCTGGATCAATGGTGGTCAACCTTGGCCAGCAGCTGAAATATTCTTCTGCTGGCCAAGTATACCTCCTTGAGGCCATACTTGGTGTTATGGTCGCATCAGCTAGAAAAGTCATAGCTTACTGTTCCATGAGAAGAGGGGCTGGAGGCAGCCTACGAAAGGAAGAAACTAAAAAAAGCTGATCTATCCACTGAGTGCAGGGAAAATGGATCAAGAATTGCAACTTACCCTGTGGAGGTCGGGTGTCAAAGATTTATGGGAACATTAATGGCACTCTACTGAAAAACATTGGTATCACTGGATCAGCATTGAAGAAGTCTGAAGGAAATGGCAGAGGAAGCTGAGAAAGGGACTTTCTGGTAATGGTTAAGAAAGGATGAAATGTGGGGTGTGCAGAAGTGAGAAAGAAAACATGATGAGGTATTATGTGGGAGAGGGAAAGGGGTGGGGAAGAATTATTTCCACTGATCCACACAGTCCTTATCCAAGGGTTTCTGGAGAGGGATTGAGTAGAGGAGCGAAACCATGCCAAGCTAGGCATTGGAAGGGCAGTTGACGCAGTCTCGCCTCTCACGTTGCTATCTTACATAATCTGTTGGGGAATTGGTTAAAGGGTAGGCATTGGAGGGATGGTAGGCATAGTCTGATAGCTTGTCTTTTCTAACAGAAAAGAGGTCTTGGAAGTAGAGTAGGATTGCTCATGGGGGTATCGAACTCTGGCTGCATGGTATGACCTTTGAAGGAGGAATGTCTTGATGGGAATTCAAGATTAAGAAGCATTCGAAATTATCTGGTGTCCAGCTGTGGGGGGTGGCAGGGAGACATTCCTGACTGCTCCCCACAACTAAGAGATTTTGCAAGATAAATGGGGCGAAATATCTGAGATGGTGGTTCCATGCTGATGAACCCATAGCTGGAAGACTGAAGGCACTGGCGGAGGTTCAGGTTTAGACAGCCACCGGTGCATCTCATTAGTAAGGTCAACTAGTTACATTTTACAGATTGAGGACAGTTGTTGAGTACTAAAAAAATCATACTGCATCATGTTGCCTTGATTTTTTAATCTGGCTCACAAACTCCTTTTTTAACTACCACCCCTGGAGTCATGAGTTCAAAACTCCAGCCAGGTCTCCTAAGCAACCAAATTGGCCTGGTTGC
Organism: Xyrauchen texanus; assembly: GCF_025860055.1. NCBI lineage: Eukaryota > Metazoa > Chordata > Actinopteri > Cypriniformes > Catostomidae > Xyrauchen > Xyrauchen texanus. The sequence goes on from NC_068306.1 coordinate 2,639,369, forward strand.
TAGGGAGGGTAGACTCATGGGGTAACCTCATCGTGGCCGCTAAAATGTGGTTCTCATTCTCGGTGGGGTGTGTGGTGAGTTGTGTGTGGATGCCGCGGAGAATAGCGTGAAGCCACCACACATGCTACGTCTCCGTGGTAAAGCGCTCAACAGGCTACATGATAAGATGCGCAGATTGATGATCTCAGACGGAGAGGCAACTGAGATTCGTCCTCCGCCACCCAGATTGAGGCGAGTCACTACGCCACCACAAGGACTTAAGAGCGCATTGGGAATTGGACATTCCAAATTGGGGAGAAAAGGCAAGATAAAAAACAAACAACAACTAATTTTTACAGTGCTGAAGGCATTTTTAAGGATGTCATGCTTAAATGGCACACCCAAATGTAAGAACTAGAACTATACTAGGAACATGCTTAGAGACTGTCATGCTACATTTCTAACAAAACACAAAAAAGAGTGATAAAAATAAACTGCAGTTACTATTCATGTTTGACATTATACTTTTTAGACAGTAAGAATGGAAGGTCATGAAATTTATTGCAAAACTGTGTTGATAGTAAAAAGCAATCTAAAATTAAAGCATTTGGAACCATGGTGGTCTTTTATTTGTCGAAGTGCCAACAACCTCTCAAAGCAAGTTCTCAGGTGTTATATTGAACATTAAAATGAAATAACTTGCATGCAAACATCTCAAAACTATAAAAAAAAAACTACTTAAAAGCACATTTAAGTAGCACTTTATTAGGAACACTTGTAAACCTACTTATTCATGCCATTATCTAATCAGCCTGGGTAATGAGCTTCAGTTAATACTCACATCAGAATAGGGGAAAAAAGTAATCTCAGTGATTTCGACCGTGGCATGATTGTTGGTGCCAGATAGGTTGGTTTGAGTATTTCTGTAACTGCTGATCTCCTGGTATTTTCATACACAACAGTCTCCTTTTTACTCAAAAACAATAAACATCATGTGAGCGGCAGATCTGTGGATGGAAATGTCTTGATGATGAGAGAGGTCAACAGGGAATGGCCAGACTGGTTCGACCTGTAGGAAGGCTACGGTAACTCAGATAGCCACTCTGGGCCTTGTCTGTACACCTCATCAGGAAATGTGCCTGCCGTTGACTGTACTGCACTAAAGAGTATTATAAAGCAGTCATAGTGTGCATGTGTCAAACATGTTTGTATATGCTTGATATCAAAAGAGTACTTGTTGAAAGGCTGATTACCCCGAAATTCAGAAAAACCAGAGACTTTAGATGATGCTGCCCTTTTGGGAGAAATTCCATCCTTGGGTTTATCTGAATTTCAAACTATTTGCTTGATATCGTTGGACCTGAAGATGATTCTTGGTCACTGTGACTAGTTGGGCAATTATGTTTGACATGTTGCTGTAGATGACCTGATCGGTTGAAACCTTTTCCACATGAAGAGCAATGGTATGGTTTTTCTCCAGTATGGATTCTCTCGTGAGCTTTCATGTTTTGTGACAGAGTGAAACTCTTTCCACAGTGTGAGCACTTGTATGGTTTCTCTCCGGTGTGAATCCTCTCATGTTTTTTCAGATGTTCTGACCGAGTGAAAGTCTTTCCACAGTACGAGCACATAAAAGGTTTTTCTCCAGAATGAATTCGCTGATGTTCTTTCAAGTGGGTGGCTGTTGTGTAGGTCTTCCCACAATCAGAGCACTTATTCATCCCGGCACCGTAATGTATTTTCTGATGCTGTTTAAAATAGGACAGGTGTGTAAAACTCTTTCCACAAAAAGAACATTTATTTGTGTGCAATTTCAGATGTTGTTTTAGAACTGATTCTACAACAAATGTTTTATCACATTTATCACATTTAAATGGCCTTTCTCCAGAGTGACAAAGGAGATGATGTGTGAGGCTAGCTGCATATACAAAATCTTTTCCACACTGTTGGCACGTGTGAGGCTTTGTGTGAAATTTTGTGTGCAGATCATAGCGTTCTCTACGTTTGAATCCTTTTCCACACTGAGAGCATATAAAAGGTCGCTCTCCAGTGTGAATTTTTGTGTGCACTTCAAGACTTTCTTTACATGCAAAGACTTTTTCACACAGTTGGCACGTGTGAGACTTTGTGTGAACTCTCGTGTGCAGATTAAGATGATCTTTACGTTTGAAACCTTTTCCACACTCTTGGCACATATAAGGCTTTTCTCCAGTATGAATCCTTGTGTGCTTGTTAAGGCTTCCTTTATCGATGAAACTCTTTTCACACAGTTGGCACGTGTAAGGCTTCACTCCAGAGTGTACTCTTCTGTGCTTATTAAGACTTATTTTATGTGCAAAACTCTTTTCACACAGATGACACGTGTAAGGCTTCTCCCCAGAATGAATCCTTGTGTGCTTATTAAGACTTCCTTTGTCTATAAAACCTTTTCCACACTGAGAGCATGTGAAAGGCTTCTCTCCAGTGTGAATTCTTGTGTGCATATCAAGACTTCCCTTACATGCAAAACCTTTTCCACACAGTTGGCACATGTAAAGCTTAGCGTGAACTCTTGTGTGCAGATTAAGGTGATCTTTACGTCTGAAATCTTTTCCACACTGTTGACACGTGTAAGGCTTCTCTCCAGTATGAATCCTTGTGTGCTTATTAAGGTCTCGTTTATCTTTGAAACCTTTTCCACACTGAGAGCATGTGAAAGGCCTCTCTCCAGTGTGAATTATTGTGTGCACATTAAGACTTCTTTTACATGCAAAACCTTTTTCACACAGTTGGCACGTGTAAGACTTTTTTGTGTGAACTCCTATGTGCATTTTATGGTGATCTTTACGCCTGAAACCTTTTCCACACTGTTGACACGTGTAAGGCTTCTCTCCAGTGTGAATTCTTGTGTGCACAGTAAAATGTTCTTTACGTGTGAAACTCTTTCCACACTGATGGCATGTGTAAGGCTTCACTCCAGTATGAATCCTTGTGTGCTTTGTAAGGTTTCTTTTATCTTTGAAATATTTTCCACAATGAGAGCAACTCAAAGATTTTTCTCCAGTTCTGAAATCATGATGTTTCTCCTCCACTTCATTCAACTCTTGACGTTCCTCTTTCACATCCATCAGCTCTACAATAAACACATTAAAATTAAATTCAAGAGAGACAAATGTCACAAAGAAATCAAATTGAACCCTTATATAATGATAGAACATAAATGTTTATACTGTTGTAGGGTTGGGTTTACCTTGATTACAAGCACTAGCAATTGTTATAATAAAAATCTTCTTAGTCATGATCATTTATTTTGGTCATGTTATAATTACGAATGTTATAGGTCATTGGTGTATTAGGGGTGACTGAGGGTCTGACCCATGTGATGAACGCAGGCCGTCTCCCAGAGAAGAAATATGATTTAAATATTAATTTAAATTCATAGATTATAAAACGATCAAACAAAAGTTTATTTATTTCTGCCCATTTAAAAGTTACAGCATTGCAAATTTAACAAGGTAGACGTAAAACAGGAAATGAGACTTATCTCCGCAACCCTATGTCCAATATAAGGACCATGATCTGTGGGTACATACACAGTATGGTGACAGCCCCACCTATGGGTAAGGAATTGTGAAAAATTGCTATTTTTCACATATGTAACTGTAAAGCAGTTCAATGGAAAGGAGGAGGCGAGAACCAGCTTTACAATATAAATAATATTTTAATGAGAAACTTAAAAGTCAAACACACACACACGACGGACATGTCCGAAAACGATCTCTCTCTCCCGCACAATCCTCCGCAGTCTGCCTTTATCCCTCTCGGAGGCTTGATTAGCCTGATAAGGGACCGGGTGTATATAATCACGACCCGGCTCCGCCCTCCACTCTGCCACAGTAACTTTGAAACCGTATGTCCTAAAATCATGAGCATGGTGTCTTAGATTCCCTGGATCCTGCATATTTCAACAAAATATTTTCCCATATCGGCCATACTGCCTTTCTGCCATACAAACTTTTATAATAAAGTGATATTTCTGAGGAGTCACGTGACGCCATGTGATGTTCGGACGTGTGAACGGCAAGCTCTGCACACTTTTCTAGTTTTGACCTTTTGTGTCATAAACCAGGTAGATTTGATAAACCTTGATACATAACTGTTGTAGGAAGAATTCAAAATCCTCGGGCTCTGGAGACATTAAAAGACACCTACGTGCTCAAGCTGATGCCCCCCCGGAGACTCCGAGCAACTTGGCTGGAGAAGTGAAAAGTTTGGTGAGAATTGTTGAATGTGTCGGCAATGTGACGAAAGTCATTGCTGACTTGGAGGATCTTGCTGCAAAACATCGATCGATCAGGGCCATGGAGAAGAAATTCACTGAGGTGGTTACAAGAGTGGCAGATGTCGAGAAACGGATTGATTATCTGGAGACATCGGAGAGGGAATTGGCTGCTAATCCGCTAGCGACCAAGGCAGATTTGGAGCACGTCTGGGAGAAGCTGGAGGATATGGAGAATCGTAACCTGGCGGAATAACATCTGAATTGTTGGAATTCTTGAGGGAGCAGATGCTCAGAATATGGTGGAATTCTTGGATGCACTCTTTCCGAATCAGCTTGACATAACAGACCATAAACTGGAAATCGAGTGAGCTCATAGGGACCCGGTTCCTGTGAGATGTCCCAAAGGGGCAGTGGCTCAGTGGTTGAGGCTCATGATTACTGACCAGAAGATCAGGGGTTCAAGCCCCAGCACCACCAAGATGCCACTGTTGGCTCTTGAGCAAGACCCTATCTGCTCCAGGGGTGCCGTATCATGGTCTGACCCTGCACTCTGACCCCAGTTTAGCTGGGATATGTGGAAACTAATACATTTCACTGTATATGCAAAAAACTGTGTGTATAATGTGTGACCAAAATAAAGGATTCTATTCAGCAATTTGCTGAGGGAGACAGGCCCAAATCAATTCTGGCCAAATTATTTTCTTGTTCCCAGACTTTGCGAATTGCGAAAACAAGAGAGAAACATGGAATGCAAGAAACGCTTGTATCAACAGAAGGACACTTTTGCACTGATGTTCCCGGTCAAATTGAGAATAGATACTAATGATGGCCGTAAAGTATTTACATGTTTAAAGCAAGCAATGTCCTTCATAAATTCAATGGACTGAGTAAGTTATTTTGTACTTCTCATGTTGCAGCCGAGTGGACCGACTCACTTAACATCCACTTTATCGTCCAAGGAAGCTTAGTGCCTTTGCTTTCTTTTTGTGCTGGTTCCGCCTAGCAGCTGGAGTTTGTTTTGTGTAGCAGCACTCCTTCGGGACAGTGTTGTGGATGAATCTGCACTTTCTTTGTGCTTATGCCTCCTATTGGTTGGAGTTTGTTTTGTGGAGTATTTCTTGCAGGCCATTGGATTGATTGGGTCATTTGTTGCACTCATGTAGCAGTTGAATGGGTCGGCTCACTGAATATTCGTTTGACTGTCCGAGCAAACTGAACAGCCTTTTTAAAAAATATTTACACATCTAACACTGATGATAAGCACTTTTTTATAGATCTTGAAGGGATGTTGCAAGCCGCTGGCACCCTTCATGATATAATATTGGGAGGAGATTTTAATCTTTTGATGGACTCAATACTTGATCACAGTGAAGCAAAAGTGTGTAAGTCTCCTAGAGCAACATTAACACTTCGCAGGATGCGTCAAAATCTTGGCCTTACAGACATTTGGAGACTTTTGAACCCATCCGGTAGGGACTATAAAAAATTTTCATCAGTCCAAAAGATTCTAGAATATATATTTTTTTATACATATCCAAGTTACTGGATGCCCTGGTGAGTTTAGAGGTGTTGCCACATACAGAGAAAAAGAAAGCATATAGTTTGTGCTTTAATATATCCCTTTTGCAAAATCCTGAATTCCAACAAATGTTAAAGGCTGTGTCTATATGGAGACCAACTGGTCCTCATTATCTTCTGTTGGCATGGCTTGGGAGGCACTTAAGGTGGTTCTTAGGGTTCGGATCATACAGTATGTCTATTCATCAAAATACTTTGAGTTGGAAGACAAAGCAGGGAAGCTTTTGGCTAGATATATAAAGCAGAGAGTCTTTTACTGCCATTCCCTCAGTGAAATCTGCTAGTGGTGAAAATTTAACCTCGGCCATTGATATTAATAATGCTTTTAAAGAATTCTATCTTGATCTCTATAGCTCCACGTCTTCATCTACTGATATATTAGAAACTTTGTTGAACCATTAGAACTCCCTAAACTGACAATTGAGCAAAAAAATTATCTTGATTCTGAGATATACTTGGAGGAGCTTGGCGAGGTAATTAAGGCCTTACCTACTGGCATGGCTCTGGGGCCAGATGGCTTTGCCGCTGTATTTTTTTTTTATCTTATGCTACAGAACTGGCTTCACTTTTATTAATAAGTCCCTTTTCTGCTGGTCAGAGTGGATTATAAGGGAGGTTAATATGCTCTTTGATCTATATGAGAGTGGAGTATTGAGATCCTTTGAAAATGTGGTTCAACATTTTAGGATTCACAGATGGCAGTTCTTTTGGTATTTACATCTGCGCCACCTGCTCTGTACTATTTTTGGCAGTGGCATACACCCCCCTAAAGTGGCAGATACTCTGGAAGTGGTGATTAATGCTTTTGGAAAAGGTCATGAGGCATCAGTGTATTACTCCCTGTTAATTCAGAGTCTGGGGGACAGAGCTTCAACATCTCTGAAATTATGGAAGAAAGATTTAAACTTGGTATTGGATGAGGGAGCGTGGGTTAGGATTCTAAAAAACGTCAAGTCTACATCTAGATATTCAAGGGTGCATCTGATGCAATTTTAGATTTCACATAGAGTCTATTGGACCCCCTCTAGACTGTATAGGCTTGGTCTTATAGACACACCCACCTGCTGGCGAAGACAATCAGAAGAAAGGGACACAACCCATGTTTTTTTGGGGATGTGTAAAGATCCAAGAATTTTGGTTGAGGGTTCAGAGATTTATGTGTGATGTATTGGACACTCAATTTTAATTTTGCCCCAGACTCTATATCTTGATGGTGATGGGGCAGTCATTAATATTGGGGATAGTAATATAAAAGTTGGGTCCTAGCCAGACTTATGATCATCAGATAAATCATCCTCAGGTGGTGGAAGTCAGCTGGGGCACCTTCGTTTCGGGAGAGGTCCGGGGAGATGGGTGGGGTGGCAGCATTTGTGAAGGTGATTTTTAGAAGGCTGGGAAAATTGGATTTGCTTGATAGGAAGTGGGGTGAATATTTGGCTTTTTTGGAGGGTTCTCTGGGAGGGGCAGTGGAGAGGGATTTCTAATTTCTATGTGTATGTGCATTCTTGTTGTCTTTTGAAAGTATATTTTTTTTAATGCTTTTTATTTTTATGTTGTAATTGTTGGTGACCACTGTAGTGCATGTTTGTGTCAGGTGGGTGGTGGTGGAGGGGGGGTTAATGTATATAATTGATTCCGATTTTATGTTGTGTTTGTTTGTCTTATGAATGCAATCAGTAAAAATGGTTAATAACAAAACAAAAAAGTGATATATCTTTTGAATGCATTGTCGGATTGAAAGGAAAATGGGCATGCACCATTGATTTCCTGAGGATACCTGAGCAGTTTGGAGACAGTGCCACAAAGTGATCAAAATGTTTAGTCAATTTAAACAAATCTTTATCATTGCTTCCTTAGTCAAATTCTTTAGAGAATGGTGGAGAGAAATTTCTTTTTTTAAACCTGCGGAGTACCAGATTGGTATGTGTCTTTAGCACCTGTAAAACTTGTGGCAATGTTGTGCAGTGGTCAGTGAGCTGTGCCGTGGAGATGGAAAGGTTAACGGTTTGAGACCAGATTTAGGCAATTTGTAAACCATTGAGTATTTGCAAAATACATCATTTCAGGTCTATTCTTTCTGATCAGCCACATCATAGGTTCGAATCTGTCCTGGGGCAACTTGTAATGTGGTGTGTGCTTGCTCTGTATGTCATATGCACTCTGTGTTCTTAGCTTAATGGTTTGCCATGTTGGTGCTTGACCCCGTAATTGCTGCTTTTAATTTTTGTATTATCTTTGTCTTGTTGTTGTATTGTTTGTGCACTGGAAGTTTCTGCCACAAAGACAAATTCCTTGTATGTGTAAGCATAGTTGGCAATAAGCTTATTCTGTTTCTAACTATTGTCTTCAACCAATTGCTCCATCGTAACGTTTGTCCCAGCCTAATAAGGAAATGTAAAACAACAGAAAGCAACATACCTGAAGGAATAAAATCATCATCATCACTCTGTTGTTCCTCTAGTTTGATTTCTCCTTCCATCTTCATCAGGTTCCTGCAGTCCAGCAGCTTCACTGAACACATCTGCACTGGTGTCTGCAGCATCTGCTGTTCTCCAGCATGAATCACATCCTGCACATCCAGCTCTCTCATGATGAACATCTGAACACAAAAACATCAAGATTATAATGGACATTCATCAAACTTAAAATGACTGTTATAAAATTATACAAAAGATCAGCATATGTATATAGCTCTGGAAAAAATTACAACCAACTGCAAAATGGTCAGTTTCTCTGGATTTACTATTTATAGGTGTGTGTTTGAGTTAAAAGAACATTTTTATTTTATTCTATAAAGTAAAATATCTCCCAAATTCCAAATAAAAATATTGTAATTTAGAGCATTTATTTGCAGAAATTGAAAACGGGTCAAAATAACACAAAAGACGCCGTGTTTTCAGACCTCGAATAATGCAAAGAAAACAAGTTCATATTCATTATTAAACAACACAATACTAATGTTTTAACTTAGGAAGAGTTCATTTGGTGAAATAACCCTGATTTTCAATCACTGCTTTCATGTGGCTTGGCATGATCTCCAACAGTAACATTGCTGTTGGGTGACTTTATGCCACTCATGGTGAAAAAAATTCAAGCAACTTTTTTTGATAGCTTGTGGCCATCCATCTTCCTCTTGTTCACATTCCAGAGGTTTTCAATGGGATCAGGTCTGGAGATTGGGCTGGCCATGGCAGGGATCCGGTGGTCCTCCATCCACACCTTGATTGACCTGGCTGTGTAGCATGGAGCATTATTTTGCTGGAAAAACTAATCCTCAGAGTTGGGGAACATTATCAGAGCAGATGCAAGCAAGTTTTATTCCAGGATAACCTTGCACGTGGCTTGATTCATGCGTCCTTCACAAAGACGAATCTGCCTTATTCCAGACTTGCTGCAGCACCCCCAGATCATCACTGATCTTCCACCCGGTCATCAAATGGTTAGATGGAGACCTGGAGAGTTCTTCAGTCCACAGTGTCTCGCACCCACTCTGAAATTTGGTAGATGAAGCGGTGATGCTCATTCACAGTGTATTTAATATCTACATTCAAAGCGAGCGGTGCAATATGCAATGAATCCAAAATAATTCCAAAGTGCTTTTCGCTCTTATTCTACAGCTTGTGTGACAGGTGAATGTTTCTTCAGTATTAATTTTCGTGTGCCACCGCGAACAGGGATGGAACATAAAGCAAGCATCTGGGTTGCTCAGACGGTTTAAAACTTGCACATTAGGATCAGTTGTTATTACTGATAGGATGGAGGACTAATTTAAGCTGCTCTGATTGGCCATTGACATTTCATTGCTCAACGGACATGTTAGAGATTGGTTAGAATTCTCAACCGCTGCAAATACATGTCACAAATAGAAACCATTGATGCAACAGTAGCAGACTTAAAGGAGACCTATTATGTCCCTTTTTACAAGATGTAATATAAGTCTCAGGTGTCCCCAGAATGTGTCTGTGAAGTTTCAGCTCAAAATACCCCACAGATAATTTATTACACCATGTTATAAACGCCTCTTTTTGGGTGAAATAAAAAACACGCTGATTTTGTGAGTATCTCTTTAAATGCAAATGAGCTGCTGCTCCCCGCCCTCTTTCCGGAAGAGGGCTGTGCCTTTACAGTTCGTACTTTGGTTACTACAGCAACAACAAATTGGAACCAATATGACTGACAGCGTAAATACCGGAGTTCAGGCAGGATGGGAAGAGAAATCGGCCCGGGATTTCACATAGCAACTGTCCCAAAAGTTTAGCGGGGTGGTGTTCGCTGTCCTCTTCTGCATATCGCGGCACCATTTTGGGATCCGTTCTCCATAATGCGGCGGCTCATTTTAGCTTATCTCGGCCCGTTTCGCAACCGACACACCAGCCCGCACGATTCTTCCAATGGCCAGTCCGCCCCTGATCGGTTCCAAAGTGCGTTGGCCCACCTGGAAAATGTCCGGAATGCCAGATTACCAGTCCAGCTTGTCCACTGCGTCTTCAGTACATGAAGACTCTTATGTTCACTTTTACAGCCAACAACAGAACACTTATGACGCTTACAAAGCTGAGACATTTTTCTTCTCACTGTATCTGCTCCAGCACGGAACAAAATGGTGGACTGTGTGTAGATCACTTAGGGGAGGAGGGTGGAGTTCGTCACCAGTCGTGGGTGTGACCTGCTCTAACGTGATGTCACATTAGAGCAGAAACGAAAGTCATTCATTTTGGCACACTGTTTTTAATAATAGAAATATAAGAAAGAGGAGTTGGTGAACTTAAAACAT
>NC_068306.1:2650460-2665460 GCF_025860055.1 Xyrauchen texanus
GTCCGCAGCTTATGCCAGCAGAGAGTGAAGACTGTTGTGCATTGTTCAGAGCAACTACAGGGCCACAGTGCAGCAAATCACCAGCAACACGTTAAATGTGCCCATTTCATGCTAGTGATTTGTTGCACTGTGGTCCTGCGGTCCCTGTGAAAAATGCACAACAGTCTCCCCTCTGACAATAATGCACTGCGGACATAAAACAAGTCTGTGCACCACTTTAAATGCATACTCTATATAGTGGCACATGAACAACCCACAAAGCCCCATGCCATCTCTGTTTGTCCGTTATTAAACTTCAATAAATCTGCAGCTTGGGAATAGGCAATTTTGCCCAAAAATTACAGCTGCATGAAAAGTGTTTATCCTGTAACCTGTGGACATTGGTTTATCTTCTAGGTGACAGTAGCTGTGAAACTTCGTTTTATGATCATGACTGGCATTATAGTTTTGATGTTCCATGGCAAAAAATGCCAGCAAGTTTTATGGAAAAGTTGCAAAATGGCGAAAGGCCAAGTTGCTCTGAGAGAAGACAGTTGGTCCGCATTGCTGCTTCTGAGATCCTGGAAGTCAGCAAATGTCCAGCAAAAAAACATGTATCAGAAATAGCCCGACAAATGGTGATTGCATACCCAAAGTCTTTCAGAGATGAGATTAATTCCCAGGTTGTAGGAAGTGGATATGATTCTCTCCTCAAACAACTGGTGTGTAGAATTGACAAATTTAAAAGAGCAAAAGCTATTAGTACACCACTTTGTGGTACTCTAGAAGTATCAACAAAGAAACGAAAATTGTTATATGGTTGTATAAATTCTGATCCACAACTGCTAGTTGGAGAAACATCCGAATTGCAGCAGGAAAAGAAAGAGAAGTTGCTAGTAATGTTTCAAAATAATGAAAGTGATGTAAAGACAATCTATGACTTAATGACTTCTACTTACACCTCTCAAAGAAACAACATCCAATCTGGAAAGGAAACCAAAGATTTACTTGATGAGTGGCCATATCTTTTTCAGCCAGCAGGAATGAAAGCACACTTTAAAGAGCTCACTGGCATTGACATAAACAACAGCTTTGAAGAATCTGCTTCCAGTAAGTTCAGAAGAATATTGGACTACTTTCAATTTGAGTGCACAGAAAGAGCAAGCAGAGCAGGGAGAATCCTCACAAAGTATAGAGCTGGAGGGGGTCATGTTTGTGGGGCAGTGATGTTGCTGCTAACCCATTTCAGAAATGACCAAGACCACTTTCTTGTGATGGTAGAAGACACCTCTGTTCCAAGTGATATATGCTCAGAACAGCTTCCAGCAACACCATGTATAGTAGTGTGTGGTGGGTATTATTTACTATGATCTTGCAACACAATAATTCCTGGTTTCGGGTGACCAGAACTCACATTCTGTTAAATATTATGTCTTACTGATTTTGTGTTTGTTCAAAGGAGAGAACCCACTGACAGCCAGTGTGTACATGGTAGCAGTAGACCAGATGATTGTAAATGACCATCTCTTGAGTTTTACAGAAGCCCTGTATCTGATGTTCTCTCTTTACTATATATTGAACATCAGTTACCCTGTAGAACTGGGAGCCACACTAGAATTCTTTAAAGGTAATTCATAGACTGCATTCCTTTGGTTAAGAAGCATACAACAATTATTTAAGGATATTGTTTGTGTTGTGTTTTAAAGGTGCATCTTTAGGATAAATCCTCATAAAGGTACCAAGGTGGAAAAGAGAGAGAAAAGAGAGCGTACTCTGTCAACCCCAGAGTATTGAGTCTGACGTCAAAAATGGCTTCATTTGACTGGGGAGAGTAACGGGTATAGAAGCTCTGTCTTGTATAGTAGTGGTAGACTTCATCTTCTGTGTTTATCATTCATCGATGATAAAGTGCACCAAAGGACAATCATTTTTATAATTAACTCCAATAAATGTGATGTAATTGTCTGTGGCCAAAACTGAGAGTATTTGGTTAAGGCTTGTTGCTGTTTCTGCTCTTCTTTTGGTTTGGGTTTTAATTATAACGGTTTGTGTCCCCACAGATTCAGGTCTTTCAGAAGATTGACATTTCGCTGAAGAACAGGACAGACCGACTTTTTGTACTTCAGTGCAGCCTTTGTTCCTTAAATCATTTTTATTACCTTGTGATGTGATTAGGATTTAATTTTTTTTTTAATTGAACAAATTTGTGTTCATAAAACATGACTTTTGCTGGGAAGTGTTTTTCCATTGTTTGATCTTGAAGGTTTGCTATATAATCAAAAGCTGAAGTTGTTTACAGCAATACTCTAAATGTGTACTAAATACTAAAATGTGTGTTTCAAGAGTATTTCTATTTGTTTTTTAACATTACTTCTGTCACACAGTATACAAATATGTCCCTGTACATTTGGTTTATATAAATAAATTCATTAGAAAAAGATTATGGCATGAAAACATGTAAGCCCAGATTTGCTAACTATTTGTGGCAGTGCACACTTTCTGAATGTGTCAGGGTTTTCAGAAGACATGATAGAAAGGCATGTACAGTGATTATTGCATTTGTAGGAAATTTCCTTTACAAAAGCGTCCCTTAACCCTTTTTGTGCCTGACCTGGCAGTAATGGTTGCTAATTGCACTTATTTTGTATTTGGTCATTATGGAAGGGAGCTGCTGCAGTTCTGTTCTTGCACAATGTTAGTGTACTCGTAGAAAACATTCAAGTTCATCCTGAAGTCAGTTGTATTTTCTCTTCCAAAAACAATATTAGCACGCCGAGGAAGTTTGAGAACCACTGGCTTATAGATTTGCCTTTTTGTGATAAAAAAAAGCCATTTATTTGCAATGAAAATTTTGAAAAGTGGAAATAAAGTGCTTTATTAAGAGAAGAGTGTTTATTAAAAATAAAGTATTTATTGGGTAGGCTTGGGTCGGTGTAGAAGGGCTTTTATTCTCACAACAATGTAGCGTCCATTTAACAATTTTAATAAATATAATCATATCACTCTATGATAATTATTGGATCCTGTTAATCTACAAAAATACTAAGGTGCATCTATCTGCCAATATAGATAGCATCTAATTAGCATTTACACTTACTGCAAATTTGATAATTATTAAATGAAAATGATTTACACCTAATGTAAATAGCATTACGTAAAAATGCTGATATTGTCACTTAGTGAAAATAGCATCTACAGCTGGTTATTTCGGATTTTGATATGGAAATCATGACAATTACCTTAACAATAAATGGTTTTCCAGAAGTGGTGTAACAAGTGGGTTGGACAGGAGTGTGTGTTTGGATGAGGATACCAAAAAGTGACCTCTTTAAAGACACACACACACACACACACACACACACACACACACACACACACACACACATATGTTGTGTTTCCATGTTTTATGGGGACTTTCCATAGACATAATGGTTTTTATACTGTACAAACTTTATATTCTATCCCCTAAACCTAACCCTACCCCTAAACCTAACCCTACCCCTAAACCTAACCCTCACAGAAAACTTTCTGCATTTTTACATTTTCAAAAAACATAATTTAGTATGATTTATAAGCTGTTTTCCTCATGGGGACCAACAAAATGTCCCCACAAGGTCAAAAATTTCAGGTTTTACTATCCTTATGGGGACATTTGGTCCCCACAAAGTGATAAATACTCACACACACACACACACACACACACACACACACACACACACACACACACACACACACACACACACACACACACACACACACACACACACACACACACACACACACACACACACACACACACACACACACACACACACACACACACACACACACACACACACACACACAGTGCATTGTGGGGAGCAATTGTAAGGTGCCTTGCTCAAAGGGCACAACAGTCACAACACGTCAACCATGAGACTCAAACCTGCAACTCTTGGGATACAAGCCCGACTCTCTAACCACTAAGCTACCACTATCCAGCTGATAGTTTCAAAGTCCTTGGTTCTAATCTGTAATTTATACCTTTTGGTATCACAAATCACATCGAAAAGGCATTTATTTTCAACAAAAATGAAGTAGAAATAAAGTGTCTAACGAGTGTTTAATAAAACACTTCATACTATTATTGCATCCTGTTAATGTACACAATTACTGAGATGCAAACAGAATCTGCCAACATATAGAATAGAGCATAATTACTATTTACACTTATTGCAAACATATTTACATGATGTAAATAGAATATATAGCGATTTGTTTTTAGTGTAAATCACAACTGTTGCTTTTTGCCTAATTCAACTGGAAAATGTAGGCTATATTTGGTGTTAATGTATACATTTGTAGTGGAATTTCACCGTTCTGATCAAAATGTCATAATACTGTTAAATTCTACCGTTTTTTCCTGTAAAAATACATTTATTTTATACAGTGTACATCACAGACTGTTGAATCATTGTTTTCAGTGTGCTGGAATGGTCTGTATCACTCTATTGTATTCTCTAATTGGGCATTGGAAATTACATTTATCACAAAAATCTCCATCAAATCTAAAAACAAGGATTTTCTATGACTCAGAATGTACCTGTTGTTCCACAGGGGTGTATGTTTAAACATTAGGTCCCAGTACAGAAGTACCTGCTGATGGAAATCAGATCATTTTACAGGTAGTTTGTATAAATCATAGTCACAACGCTAATAGAAAATCCATTGCACCCATCTTTTGAAAAATGACATTCGGGATGCTAAACCAAAAGGAGGAATTGAGCCACTTCAGTTTTAGTTCACCATTCATCACAGAAACATCTATGACATTCATGCCCCTCTTCAATACTCTTAATCATGTCAGCTTTTCTGATGTAATGGCATTTATTCTTTCAAATAAAGTTCAAATGTATCTTGTTTAATAATTTGATCATGCTGTGTGAAATGTCTAATGAAAAGGCAGTTTAACTAAAGTGTTTAAGTGTTTGCTTAAACGCGTCCCTGTCAAACAAATATATTTTTGGAATAAAAACAAATAATCAAAATATCTAATATAGATGAGACTTTGTTGAGTTTCGATGCTCTCTCTCTGTCTCTCTCTCTCTCTCTCTCTCTCTCTCTCTCTCTCTCTCTCTCTGTCTCTCTCTCTCTCTCTGTCTTCTCTCTCTCTCTCTCTCTCTGTCTCTCTCTCTCTCTCTCTCTCTCTCTCTCTCTCTCTCTGTCTCTATCTCTTTCTCTCTCTCTCTCTGTCTCTCTCTCTCTGGCTCTCTCTCTCTCTCTCTCTCTCTCTGCTCTCTCTCTCTCTCTCTCTCTCTCTCTGGCTCTCTCTCTGTCTCTCTCTCTCTCTCTCTCTCTCTCTCTCTGGGTCTCCGCGCACATCAGACAGACAGTTAGACAGACAGACAGCAGCCCCGCCCAGCTCATATACCAGTTGTGTTGTTCTTGGCTTGTGTGGAGGTGAGTGGTGATGAACAAAAGACTAAGCTACCAGTGCCTCAACTTTACAGCTAATTAGCCAAAAGCCAAATATAGTGAACTTGTGTCTTGCTAACATGATGACTCATGAGCTACTAGTTAATGTAATAAGTTAGTTAAAGTTTAGCTAAGGCAATATATCATGACTTACTGACTAATGAACTGTACTTAATGGAGACACTGCAGGTGAATACAGTCAAATTAGTGTCTAATAACGTCATCACAATCACCACATTGATATGCAAATTAGATGTTAACCAATTAAAATGTGCTAATTTGCATACATTTGACAATGCACTGCAGGTGAATAGGATAAACTAAATAACTATATTTCAATGTGTAGTGTTTTTACTGTAAAATTAATAAAATAGCAGCAATAAAGTAGAACTGGTGCAGTTTTGTCTAATGCCCCTCTTGACTGTGAATCGCGAGCATGTGTCGTGCTCCAGAGATACACAGCTGTTAATATCATTGTAAAGAAGGCTCATTACATTTGTCAATTTCTGTCCAAAACCAAAATGATGTAAAGTTTCTAATATTAAAGGATGTTCTACTGAATCAAAAGCTTTGTAGAAATCTAAAATGACATTGAAGCCCTGCTCTACAAATGTATGATTGTAATCGATTAAATCTAGTCGTATGTTATCATGGATAAATCTTCCAGCAAGGAAGCCACACTGAGTTTCATTTATTATCTTTTTCATTTTAGCTGCAATAATTCCGGATAATAATTTATAATCAGTATTAAGAAGTGTAATAGGTCTTAGATTATCTAACAATCTTTTATCTTTGCCATGTTTGGGAATAAGTATTATTAGACCTTGCTTCATGCTTGTCATTAATTCGTTCTTATGCATTCTTGTATTGCGTTCTTCAGAGTGCAGTGATGATGCTGGAATAACAGAGCACTCAGAAACACAAGAGGAAGAGACTGTTAGAACAAATGACTCATTGCTCACACAGACTAATGAAGGATGGAAAGTCACAAGGTCAGGTAGAGTGAGTAAACCAGTTCAGAAACTGAATTTGCAATACTGTGGTTACAAAATAGAGTAAGAATTGAAGTTACTAAAATGTTCTAATGTCAATGTTAGTGGTTGAAGTTCAGTAAAGAAAAGTAAATGTTAATAAAGGTGAGAAGCATTTATATTGTGTTGTGTAAGTCAGGTATACAAATTGTTTAATTTAAGGAATAAGTGGGTGTTTAAGAGAACAGTTGAATACTTAAAACATAACATTGTGTCAATAGATGTAGAGGTAATATACTATGTTTATAGTAATTTGGGATACCAGTTCTTCTGTTTAAGAAAGGAAAGTTCTTCAAAGGGGGAGATGTCAGAGTATTGTGTATGTCACTTTAAAAAGGAAGCCTTATATGGATAAGGGAAGTAGAGAAAAAGGTGACCTCCAGGTGAGAAGTACTGGTGTACTTGGAGCTCTGTTGTATGTGAATGTTTCGTTAATAAGTAAATAGTCATCGTCAGCCTCCTTCCTTGACATTGTCCAACAACTTGGACAGTATATAATATAATTATTAGTAAGAGCTATATAAATAACAGCAATATATCAATTATTATTTATTTGACCAAATCACATTGTGTGTGTGTGTGTGTGTGTGTGTGTGTGTGTGTGTGTGTGTGTGTGTGTGTGTGTGTGTGTGTGTCCAGATCTTTCACTGTCCCTCAGGTTGTGGCATGCTGATACATATTGGGCAGCAAGATGTGCCCTGTCTTCTTCTTCTAGGAGTATTTGTAGTTTTGAGAGGTCATTTAGGGCTTTAAATTCTGAAGTTTTAGAGTTAAACTTGTTTAAGTAAACATTCCTTATTTCTCTGAATGTTTCACGTTTTAGGAGGAAGAGCATTTCTGTCTCGACCTCACCCGTCCAACAATGAGCACATATTCTGTTTTCTTTTGGTTGCCATGATTTTTTGTGTCTTCCTGTTTCAATTGCCAATCTGTGGTCACCGAGCCTGTACTTGTGTCTGTCTCTGTTTTCTATCTCTGACAGTCAAGAGATATTTTGCCAACTCATACTCTCTGTTTAGGGCCAGATAACATTCAGATCGACTTTGGATTTTAGAACTTTCCAATGTTCCAAATAGGTTTCTGTGCATTGCCATATAATTTGGTTTACTCTGATTGGTGTTTGGGAAACAGTGTGTTCTCTCTCTCTTTCTCTCTCTCTCTCTCGCTCTCTCTCTCTCTCTCTCTCTCTCTCTCTCAAATTCAAATTCAAATGAGCTTTATTGGCATGACTGTATACAGTGTACAATGTTGCCAAAGCAGTAATAAACACATTACAAACATAAAAACAACAACATGTATATACAATAAATGAATAATAATGATAATAATAAACAAATAAAAATAAATACAAACGAAAAAGAAAAAACAGAGAGCAATGAGGAAGGGAGGAGCAAAAAAAAACAAAGAAGTCAATTAAAATATGAGTTTGAATAGAGGTGTAATATGATGAGGGGTCAGTCTCTCGCCCTCATGTGATGACAGGACGACACATACTGCGCTGCAGCTGAACACACTCGACTTTCTCTCCCATTAGACACGAGAGTTTGTCTAAGTTATTTATGTCCTGGAATTCAGGTAGAATATGAGCTATTTTTGTAAAGTGAGTGTTTCTAATGGTCTCATATTTACTGCAGTGAGTGAGGAAGTGAAGTTCATCCTCCACAACTCCTTCAGTGCAGTGTGAACACGGTCTGTCCTCTCTGGGTCTCCGGTTCTGTCTGTGTCGACCCGTCTCTACAGACTCCTTCAGTGCAGAGTGAACACGGTCTGTCCTCTCTGGGTCTCCGGTTCTGTCTGTGTCGACCCGTCTCTAGAGACTCCTTCAGTGCAGCGTGAACACGGTCTGTCCTCTCTGGGTCTCCCGGTTCTGTCTGTGTCGACCCGTCTCTACAGACTCCTTCAGTGCAGCGTGAACACGGTCTGTCCTCTCTGGGTCTCCGGTTCTGTCTGTGTCGACCCGTCTCTACAGACTCCTTCAGTGCAGCGTGAACACGGTCTGTCCTCTCTGGGTCTCCGGTTCTGTCTGTGTCGACCCGTCTCTACAGACTCCTTCAGTGCAGCGTGAACACGGTCTGTCCTCTCTGGGTCTCCGGTTCTGTCTGTGTCGACCCGTCTCTACAGACTCCTTCAGTGCAGCGTGAACACGGTCTGTCCTCTCTGGGTCTCCGGTTCTGTCTGTGTCGACCCGCCTCTACAGACTCCTTCAGTGCAGCGTGAACACGGTCTGTCCTCTCTGGGTCTCCGGTTCTGTCTGTGTCGACCCGCCTCTACAGACTCCTTCAGTGCAGCGTGAACACGGTCTGTCCTCTCTGGGTCTCCGGTTCTGTCTGTGTCGACCCGTCTCTACAGACTCCTTCAGTGCAGCGTGAACACGGTCTGTCCTCTCTGGGTCTCCGGTTCTGTCTGTGTCGACCCGTCTCTACAGACTCCTTCAGTGCAGCGTGAACACGGCCTGTCCTCTCTGGGTCTCCGGTTCTGTCTGTGTCGACCCGCCTCTACAGACTCCTTCAGTGCAGCGTGAACACGGTCTGTCCTCTCTGGGTCTCCGGTTCTGTCTGTGTCGACCCGTCTCTACAGACTCCTTCAGTGCAGCGTGAACACGGTCTGTCCTCTCTGGGTCTCCGGTTCTGTCTGTGTCGACCCGTCTCTACAGACAGACTGTGCTCACTCAGACGATACTTTGACAGTAGCTTTCTTTGTCCATAATCTTTAATATGGATCAAATATGGTGCCAATTTATAATCCGTCTTAATTCTGTGGAAGTAGTTTAATTTATGTACCTGAGTGACTTTGTGCTGCCAATCGTGAATGTATTCTTCCTGCGTTATTCTGTCTGTCTGTTTCAGTTTGGCCAATCTGAACTGGATGGATGAATTTAGCTGATATTTTTCTACTAAATAGTGCATAGGGTCACTCTCTGGGTGTCCTGTCCTGTGATTAAAGGCACAGTGATGGTAATTATCTGGAGGTGCGTCTGACAAATGGAACCAGAATTGAGCTGCTCTCTTCTGGATTTCAGTGAGGAGAGGGAACCGGCCCAGTTCTGCTCTACAGCCCAGATTCGGGGCACTTCTGTGAACTCCCAGGATGTTTTTACAGAATTCTAGGTGGAAAATTTCAACAGGGCTTTTGTCCCAAGATTCATAATTTAATTTATATTTGAGGCCATCAGATTTCACAGCCATAGAGGAGTATTGGTTTGATGATGCTGTCGAAGACTTTCAACCACAGTTTAATGGGGGGGTTGAATTTAAATAATGATTTTCTTATACTATAATATGTCCTACGGGCTTTGTCTATCAGATCTTTTATTGCCAAATCAAACTGTCCTGAAGCAGAGATTGTAAGACACAAATAATTATAGTGGTTGACATGATGAAGGATTCTTCCCCCGATTGTGAATATATATTTATTGCTCAAAATGCGATTTTTTTTCTGAAAGATCATGACTTTGGACTTCTCCATGTTTAATGGTAAAGCCCAATCTCTGCTATATGTTTCTAAAATGGAGAGGCTTTGATGTAGTCCCTCTTCATTAGGGGACAGCAGCAGCAGGTCGTCAGCGTAAAGGAGGCATTTGATTTCTCTGCCATCTAAGATCAGTCCAGGGCAAGATGAGTTTTGAAGAGTTGTGGCCAATTCATTAATATAGATATTAAATAGAGTTGGGCTGAGGCTGCAGCCTTGATGAACTCCCTTGGTCTGATTGAAATAATTGGTTCTTTTGTCATTAATCTTCACGCAGCATTTATTTTCAGTGTACATGTCTTTTATGACATCATATGTCTTTCCTCCGATGCCACTCTGGATGAGTTTCAGGAAGAGTCCGTCATGCCAAACACAATCAAAGGCCTTTTTAAAGTCAATGAAGCAGCCGAATATTTTGCCTTGTTTTGTTTGCTGAACATATTTCTGTATAAGTGAGTGAAGTGTGTAGATGTGATTAGTTGTTCTCTGTTTAGGCATGAATCCAATCTGACATGTATTTAGTGTCTTGTGTTCTTGGATGAAGTTCACTAATCTGTTGTTTATAATGCAACAGAAGAGTTTCCCGAGGTTGCTGCTGACTGTAATGCCCCTGTAATTATTGGGGTTGTACTTGTCCCCTTGTTTGAGGATTGGGGTTATTTGATTTTTCTTCCAGTTCTGAGGAAAGTGTCCTGATTTTAATAAGAGATTGAATAATTTCAGAATAGCATCTTTGAGTTTGGGGCTGCTGTGTTTCAGCATCTCATTACATATTCCATCCAAGCCACAAGATTTGTTATTTTTGAGGGATTTCATCCTTTCATTCAGTTCATTTAAAGATATGGGGGCGTCCAAATGGTTTAATTGATCTTTTATTGTGTGTTCCAGATTGTTTAGTTGAGAGGTCAGGTGTTTTTGGCTGGGGTTTGGTTCATTTTGTAAATAGAGGTTTCTGAAATGTTCTGTCCAGAGTTTTGGGTTACAGATGGGAGTGGATTTGACTTTTTTTGATTGATCTAAATGATTCCATAAATCCCAAAAGTAGTTTTCATTGACGGCCTCCTCGATCTTGTTGAGTTTAGCTGTCATGTGATCAGCTCTTTTCCTTCTCAGTAGTGACGTGTACATGTTCAGTGTTTGGTGATATGTGGAGCGTGTGTGCTGGTTTGCGGGGTCTCTGTGTTTTTCATTTGATAATGATCGTAATTCCTTTCTTAATGATTGACAATCTTTATCAAACCAATCGGCTTTAATGATTTCTTTCTTTCTCCTGTACATTTGTCTTATTCTCAGGGCTTTGCCGGCTACTGTATGAAATATTTTGGTTAACTGTTCTGTTGCCGAATTGATCCTTGTCTTGTCTTGTCTAAATTTGGTGTAGATAAATGTGTCCATCATATTCTGGACATGAATGCTGTGGAGCTCTGCCTCATACCGTGCAGGACTGTCATTTTTCCATATAAATTTGGTGGGGAGGGAATACAATTGAATGTTCTGATCAGAAGATGGCAGATTTGCTGACTTGTTTATACTCATGACTATATGGCTGTGATCTGAGAAGGGAAGCTGTGACATCACCATGAAGTAGTTGATCTTATTGTGGTCTAGATCTGTAATAGCATAGTCCACTGTGCTGCTACCTCGAGGTGAGCAGTAAGTAAATCGACCCAGAGAGTCTCCCCTTGTCCTGCCATTAACTATATATAACCCCAGACTTTTACAGAGCTGCAGGACGTGTTTCCCATGTCTGTTTATCGTGCTGTCATAGTTCTGACGGGCTTTAGTACAGAGTTGATTCTGCTGTATATGTGCACTATTAATATATTTATCGCCAGCTGAACTAATGTAGTCTGGTTCCTTTCCGGTTCTTGCATTCAGATCCCCCATTACCAGCACAGAGCCCAGAGACTGAAACTGAACGATCTCTGACTGTAGTGTGGGTAAGGTGTCCTCATTATAATAGGGGGACTCGTATGGGGGGGATATACACTGCACATAGATACATATCCTCATCTGAACAAATGACTTCCTTATTCATTTTCATCCAGATATGAGTTTTCCCTTTTTTTACAGGTTGAATATAGTGGGAAAGATGCTCTTTAAACCAAACTATAATTCCTCCTGAATCTCTTCCATTCTTAACATGAGGGGTTTTCATTGAAGGTATAAATAACTCTCTGTAGTTTAAAGGGGTGTAAGTTTGAGACTCTAAACAACTCCATGTCTCAAGTAATATAATTATATCTGAACTATATACAATATTTAATAAATCAGGGTTAGTGCTTTTCTCTCCAAAAGATGAAGAGATCATCCCCTGAATGTTGTAGCATGTTATTTTAAATGACTGACATTGAGAAATTTTCTATTTACCAGAAAGAATAATATCTGATTTTACAACCCAATAGTGTTTTGTAAATCAATTAAAATCAATTAAAATGCATCACAAAATAATAATAATAACAGTAATAATAAAGGATTAAAGAATATGCTTGACTAAACTCACATTGTAGGTAATTAAGTTAATAGATTATCACATATAATCTTCAGCATGTTTTTGATCTGGCTGAGGTCACTGGTGTCTGAACTACCTCTACCAGCCACAACAGCGGCGTAGCTGTCCGACTGTCTGCCGGGGTGCCGTGTGACCCTCTCCTCTCTGACAGGACGTGTTATCTGGGGGCTCCTCAGAGCCGCGTCCTTGATGGATTTTGCAAACAGTCTCATGCCGTCTCGATGAATGTGGAGATGGTCATATAGGTGCGCATGAGTGATGCGCTGATGGTTTGCTATATGAACATTTGGCACGAGTGCACACACATCAGTTATCTCTGCATTAATGGCATTGATGATGTTTTGTGGGACATCTCTGCGAGGCAGAAGTGTAGAGATGATGACTCTGGCACTGGGGTAGATCCCTCTAGCTGATTTCACCACGGTGATGAGAGCTTTGGCGACGTCCACTCTCCTGGTGCTGAGGTCGTTTGTCCCAGTGTGCAGTATAATGTGTGAGGGGGCGCCCAATTCTCCTTCTCTCAGCAGTTTCAAAGCAGAGTGAGAGGTGGGACACCAGAGTTTCCTCACAGTTCTCCCTGGAAACAGTCGTCTCTGGTCGAGGTGGTTGCCGTTGGAGTCACAGAGGATGATGATGTGTTGTCTCTTCTCTTCTCTGTTGCTGCTGATAGATGTTGTGGTCTGTGGAGATCTCTGTCTGGTGCTGATGTCTTTTCTCTTGGAGTTCTGAGAAGCTTGAGAGACCTGAGAAACTTGCGTGGATGCAGGGGATGGGATGGTGTGTGTTTGTGTGTTGACACACTGCTGATGTTGTGTTGTGTTTGTGATGTGTTCAGGAGGAGAGGTGTTGAGTGACTCTGTGGTTGTGATATGTTCAGGGTTTATGTGTAGCTGTTGTCTCATCTCCTCCAGTTGTTTCTCCAGCATATTGCTGTGTTGATCTCTCTTGATCAGCTCCTCTCTCACCCTCATCAGCTCCTCTCGCAGCTCCTGATTGTTCTCCTCCAGCTGTCTGACAGCAGAGAAGAGCTGCTGAAGTTGTTGTGTGCTGAGGTGGCTGGTCTGGTTTTTGAGCTGGCAGAGGCTGTTGGTAGTTTCCTCTTTAAACAGGAAGTAGTCCTGCTCCAGCTCAGCGATGTTGTCTCTCAAGGCCTTGATCTTTGGAGATGCTGGAGAGACAGTGTTTCTGTATGCTACAGGGGTGCTCGAGCTGAGGTCAGTGTTTGTGGCTGTTTTGTTGTAGGACTCTTCACGGCTCTTCACCTCAGGATCTTTCTTAAACATCTGAACCTTTATTTTAAAGTCCATGAAATTCTTCTGGAATTCATCAAGGCTGGGTTCTGACCCCTGGACCATGACTGTACCATTGTGATACAGGTTTACAGTCAGCTTTATCTCCTTTTCTCCTTCTAGAGTGATTTGTCTACCTTTACTGATGCCACCTTTTCTGCTGCAGTGCATGGCAGTTATGAGGGTGCTGTGCCAGGCTGATGGGTGATCAGTGAAGTAGAGCAGGTTACACCGGACTCTGTTTGGTTCTGATCCACTGTAATCAGACAACAGCATCTCTGGATTCTCTCTAAGGATCATCTCTTTCATCTTCTTCCTATCTTTGTTTGTTAAAACCTCTGCTGGATATATGATCTCCAGCTCCTCTTCAGTTTTGAAAGATGCAACTGCCTTAGACAGGCCCGAGCTGTGATCAGCTGTTTTAACTGCCATGGAATGTTAGCTTGGCTAGCAGTTAGCTTGATATTTAGGTTATATGTAATATTTGATGTGATCTTTAAATTTCTTAGAGGTCTTACCTTAAAAATCTTCTGCCTCTTTTGATATTAGTTTAGTTTCCAATAATTTAAGTATCGTTTGAGTCATAAAACATACATTTTCTGGCAAAAATGAAAGTTACAGCAGGAGCTGATATTTTTTGCTGCCAACTGCCATCGGATCTCTCTCTCTCTCTCTCTCTCTCTCTCTCTCTCTCTCTCTCTCTCTCGCTAAATATCACATTAAAGTCAAACAAAAAGTATTAAACTCCATCCACTTTTCGTGTTTATCGCTAATTCACCTCCCAGATGCCCCTAATGTTTTTCCTCTGAAGTTTTAGTTACATGGGGAGATTATTGAGACAATTCATTGAAATGAACCATCTTACTGTCATTTTAATTAACAAATAAATACATTCAGAAGAGGATGAATTGCAGTTGTTCTTCTGATAGGACTGTAATATTGGTCCTGATGTTGCACCTGTCGCAGGTTGTCACCGGTTCGTCATGGTCATGTTCAAGCTGGCAGCCTGCACTATGGGGGAACTTTCAGTTTTAGTATAAGGACCATCATGGATGTGTTTATGATGTGTGCACAGATATTACAGAAGAACTGATGTGGTGTAATATCAGGGTTTATATGATTCATTGCTGATATTCAATATTTGAACAATCATTTAATCTAAAGCATCACAACTGCATTATGTCCCGCAGATTTGTCCAGAAACATTTCACGACCGACTGAACTTGATGATCATCTCAAATTAATTTAATGTCATAATTCAATTTAC